>NW_019416505.1:514685-525839 GCF_000390285.2 Anoplophora glabripennis | reverse complement strand
CTATGTTAGCAGCGGGGAAAAATGGTATTTACAAAAGTTTTATTTGCGGAAAAATGACAAGAGCTAGGAATAAAACGCAAGAGGGTAATTTTGTTTAAAATAAAATGTGCATCATAAAAAGATATTAAAAAAATGTTTTTACCAGTGGCGTACCACAATTTTCTTCGAAAAACCTTACGGTATAAGATGTACGCACGCCACTGAGTAACTTACAAAACCAATCTTTTTCCTGTTACTAGGGGATTATCAAATTAAGCTATGGATAAAATTTCATTCCATAATCTTCTAATGTTCGAAAGTTATTGGAGAAAAACTAAATTTTTTGAAATTTTTTAGCGCCCTGTAGCTTGGAAAAGAAAACTCGTAGAGCATAACTTCATATGACAAAAATTTATTTTTTAAACTAAAGAATCCACCGTTTAATTTATTCCCAACCTTTACGTTACACCCTGTATTTTGAGCGTTTTATTATAAATTTTTAATTAGGTAAGCTTCAAAGTTAATAAATCGAGGATAAATAAAAGCAATTTAATTTTTTATTTTCACGAGGAAAAAATGATTGATGTGTTGATTTAAATTTGAACAATATTCCAAAATTTTCCGTCGCAGACATTTTTGGGCAGAATTTTTCCAGTCACTCAAAAGAAAAATTTGAATTGAACTTTAACGATTCTTGCTTTTTTATGCCGACTCGGTTTTTCGGTAGTTATTATTACTTACACATTGTTATAGTACATTATTTTAAATTGATTTATGGAACACCGATCATTTAATGCTTAATTTCCGTTGACATACCGTAACCCTTTAATCTCGAATGAACGTAGGTAGGTATGCATTTCTTAACTATTCGTCGAAAAAAAATCTTTAAACATTTTTAAAAATGTTATTAAGATTGAAACAATAATGCGCTATTTACTTCGTCTTATTTTCAAAAATAAAGTGTAAATTTATCACTTTTTGTAGGTCGCTCTTCTTTCATAATGAACAGATTTAAATTTATTTACAGGTGTTTAACACTGAGTAAGAGTAAACTTAGGTTTGTTTGCTTTCGAGTCATCTGAAAGTACAGCTTTATAGAAACGATATCATCTGGATCGTACACGGGGAGGTGCGGTGTAAGCCTTTTAAGATAAATAAAAACACTATCGATCGATTGGCAACCAGAGCTTACAGATCAGCAAGTCTAAAGTGAAAGTACCGTACAAAGAGAGCGACACAGTAAATTGTCCGTCGTCGACATTATCTGAACTTCTCATATTTCAAAAACGAACTATATCTAAATTTCCTTAATCTCTATCGATCACTCAACTTATCCAAAGAAAGTAACTGGAGGATTATTTAATATTTACGAGTTTACAAGTGAATTATCAGCGCGAGGAATTTCACTTTGTCGGGCGACCGGAGATCTCTATCCATTGATAATATCGTCAGCAAAAGAAAAACGTCATAAAATTACAAGATAAGCCTTTCACAAAAGGGGTAACGAAAATTTAAAATGACGATGCGAGCGGAGGTCGTTCCGTTTATTATTTCAAGTACATATAGATAGCTTTGTTTTGGTTCCCTATTTCTGAACAGTCCAGAATCATCGCAGAACTATAAACGCAATAGACAAAATTCTGAACGATTCGGAACTATCCGGAGTTATTTGAGAACCAGAACGCATTACAAAAATGTACTCATAAAACCCAATAAAAAGATACTTTTCTTAAACGAAAAACAGGAATGACAAACGGAGCTTAGGAAAATGGGAATAACTACGCATGCGCCAAATAATACAGTTCCTAAGCAATTCGTGCTAGGGAGCTAGAACTACTTCGGATGATTCAGAATGGTTCCGATTCCGAATCAAGTTCGAATAAAACCAAAACAAACATCTGCGAAATTCTGAACCGTTCAAAGTATAAACACGAACGCATATTTCAGAATGCGTACATCAGGAAAAGCTGTGAAAAAAACAATAATATGACGGAAAGTGAATCGATGAAGGCCTCTCTGAATATCTCTGAAGCATGCAATAAAAATAATGCCGATAACCAACTGCAGTTATGGAAAAACACCGCTGGAATTACATTAGTCGCTCGTACAGTCGATAATTTAATAAATTGCAATAAACGAACAGATAAGTGCTGCAATTTATCATGCAAGGATTGAATGCTCTGCGAAAATTGGATCATTTGTTGCGTCGCTTGAGATTGCGAACTAGCTGGCCGGCTAATAGTAATTTAGTCTGCTGATTTCCGAGGCGAGTGGGTTGAGATTTGCCATATGCGAAGACGAACAAGAAAGGAATAACCATCGTTTCAAACTGTACTTTATTTTACCCAAGTAGGCGATATAATCGTCGTTATACGTAAGTGGGTAACTCTGAATGGGTGTCCGGAATCACATAAGTTTGTTTTCTCAAATTTCGTCGTGGAAACTGATTTTTTTTTTAATTAAGTAAATAACCATTTGCCCCAAAAATTATAACTATTTAAAATAAAAAATCAGTACTGTGGGGAACACGTGCTATTACCCGCTAAAAAACTGATTCCCACTTGTAGTTACAACCGGTATAATGTTTTAACGTTTTAGATATTACCTGTAGGTAATCATTTATTTGTGGCATTTTCAGTTACATATTCTTTATATTTTATTTGGTATTTCTCTCACAGTGAAAATAAAATATTTTTAAATAAATAATCCCTCGCGCCAAAAAGGATCGGTGAAAAGGTTACTTTTATACAACACCGAGAAAGTAGATAATAATTAATTATTCGTTATTCGTCGTGAAGAATTATTATCTACTTTCCCAATGTGACATAGGTATCTCTGGTTAGGCAAAACTAAATTTATAAAATACATAAATCCCTTGATTATTGTTGATCATTATTGGCGCAAGGGGTTATTTACTTAAAAATAGTTTTTCTATCCAATACGGCAGAAATACCCAAATTTAAAGTAGATCGTCCACGTGAAAACAGTCATGTAGCTGCAGCCGACCAAGCCAGACACTCTGAAAACGACTTACAAGAGGTTAACTTCTTAAGCAACACTTTCGACACTGCCTGCATAATATCGATTAATTTAAATTGTGCATTACGTTATGATGTGCACGTCATCCAAAATAGTTTGGCTATTTCAGATACCTATAAACTATTTTTTTTTTGTTGACAATTGTAGATGGTTTTACAATTTTTTTGCACGTCATTTGCCAGTCCTAATAAAGATAATAATGTTGATTCACAAGGAATAAATAATAATTTTGTAAATAACGATATACATGATAAAAAAATTGTGTAAGTATTATTACCTTAAAAAAAATAAAACCTAAATTTGCAAAAGGACCAGACCATATTCCGACTTTTCTATATTTAACTGTTAGATGGTGTATAGAAATAAATAAAAAAGCAGTAATATGGTAGGTGGTAGGCAATAACTAATACTTTAGGTGAACAACTAAATGCAAATACGATTAGTATAATGGAGATAAACAAAAAATTAAGGGAAGAAAAATGATAATTCTTGGATAAAACATAGTAGGTATCCCGAGGGGCGATCCGCTAAGGAAAAAACGTACGAAGAAATTTCTGAAATCTCTTGTAATGTATCTGCAGATTTCAATATCGATTAAAAAAAAATTACAAATTTCATATAAATAATCAAGATTACAATATCTTTCAACCGATTACAAAACATTTCAGGAGATTTCAGAGTTATTTTAGTAGATTTCAATGATTATTTAAGATTTCAATAGGATTATTCGAAATTAAAAGAAGATTTCAAAATTTCTTAATAATATTTCAAGGAATACGGGAAGATTACAATAAGTTTTGAATGTCCATTTGAACAAAAATAATTGAATTAACTTCAACTGTCATTCATTTCATTCATTAACAGTAGTGCTTTGATTAAGAATTTCCAGTATCATTTTTACGCAAAAATTGTAACATTCTGATTAAGTTTTTGTTCGAATGAACGTTAAAAACTTTTTGTCATGACAAAAATGATAACGCCATTTTGAAAGTAGGTAAGTATATATTTTTATTGAAAGATAAAAATATAATAATCCAATAAACTAATAAAAATAAAAAAATAGAAGTAACATAAAATAAACATTTTCCCAAAAAATAAATAATAAGAAATATTTTAAGCTTTTATTAACACTTGTATTTAATACTTTACCTGTATACAGTGTATTTAAAAAAGACGCGGCAATATTTAAGGGGGCGATTGCCCAGATCATTTTATAAAAAAAAGTTCCTATAAACATACGTCCGCAAACGCTTCGTTACCGATCTACAGAATGTTGAAATTTCATTAAAAAAACAGTAAAAATTAAATTTCTCCAAAACCTCTTGATATTATAATGAAATTTTAGGCCTGTCAATAGCTATGGCAGACGCGTACTTTGCAATACAAAACGATTTTTTAGTCTTACCAGTGACTAGCTATTTTTAATGAAAAAAATAGGACCCCGCTGGTTTTTCTAAAAATATAATTTTTTAATTCCTTGTTCAATTATGAAGAAGAAAGCTTTCCTCAGATTATACGCACCGTACGTCACACCGTTATTGAGTAAAAAAATAAAAAACATTTTATTGCGCACCTAAACCCAATGTTGTTTTAATTGAGAAATTTAAATTATTGAACAAAGAAATTCAAATTATCAAATTTGATTGATTTTTGAAATGTGGTACATACTGTTGTTTGTAGTAGGTAATAATAAGGGGCTGCGTTTTAGAGAAATTTAATTTTTACTGTTTTTTAATGAAATTTCACATTCTGTAGATCGGTAACGAAGCGTTTGCGGACCTATGTTTATAGGACTTTTTTTATAAACTGACCTGAGCAATCACTCCCTTAAATATTGCCGCGTCTTTTTTAAACACACTGTATACAAGTAAAGTATTAAATGCAAGTATTAATAAAAGCTTAATATATTTTTTATTTATTAGTTTTTGGGAAAATACTTACCTACTTTCAAAATAGCATTATCATTTTTGTCATGACAAAATGTTTTTAACGTTCATTCGAACAAAAAACTTAATCAGAATGTTACAATTTTTGCCCAAAAAATGCCTGATACTGGAAATTCTTAATCAAAGTACTACTGTTAATGAATGAAATGAATGACATTTGAAGTTAATTCAATTATTTTTGTTCAAATGGACATTCAAAACTTATTGTAATCTTCCCGTATTCCTTGAAACCTTATTAAGAAATTTTGAAATCTTCTTTTAATTTCTAATAATCCTATTGAAATCTTAAATAATCATTGAAATCTACTAAAATAACTCTGAAATCTCCTGAAATGTTTTGTAATCGGTTGAAAGATATTGTAATCTTGATTATTTATATGAAATTTGTAATATTTTTTGAATTGATATTGAAATCTGCAGATACATTACAAGAGATTTCAGAAATTTTGTAATCTTCGTCTGTTTTTTCCTTGGCGGATTGCCCTTCGGAACACACCAATCGCACCATATAGGTTTCTGTCGAGGTTTCTGTGGCATTCTTTGGAAAATGAGGTAGGGGGGGGGGCGTTGTATAACGACTACATCGAGGAAATTCATTAGCTGATTACATAGATTACAGCGAGGATTACAGATAAGATTACGTAGATTACAGACAGATTACATAGATTACAGATAAGATTACGTAGATTACATAAAGATTCCAGGGCAAACGTACAAAGATTACATCAGCGGATCGCCCCTCGAGGTATCCTCACTTATTCTGTATTGCTCATAACGTTTTCTAGTAAAGATAGTTATCCTAAAATGATAACATGATTTCATCCCGACAGTAATTACACACAGTTTACTCATTTGGATAGGTGCTACCCCCTCACTAATAGACCAAGTAACCGTCAAAAATAGAGCTCCATGTTATTATAAGTCCAACGTAATAAAGGCTCATCTGGAAAATTTGCTACACTCACGAATTCTCCCTCTCATCAGAAATCCCGCGCTGTTTCGCCGCCTACAGACTACAAACCGTTTATCTGTGACCAAAATAAAAGCTTATTCCACGCGTACTCTTTCAAATAAAAAAAGGAACAAACTTAATTTAACTTAATAGATCCACTAACATCCTGGTTATTTTTCAAAGTTACCTATTATATTTACAATATACCGTCAAGCATTCCTTATTTCTTGAAAAATATGAAATTAGTTATTTCGTGTACGTTTCTCTATAAGAGAAAAACAGAATTGCGAAGAAAAAAAATGTTTAGAGATGTTTTAATATCTCATGAGCCGCGAAATGCGCGAAAGGCGTGGCGTATCCGCATAATTCTTCCAATAAGCACGTTGTGAAAACATTGACTCAGAATTATACCACGTGCCTCATTACAACCAGAAATGAACTAAGGCGCTCGGGCATCAATAAAGTCAACTGGCGAACGTTCGATATTTTTTTATTGCTTAAATTAAAATAATAAAGAATAGGGCACTTTATTATTATATTTGTAATCGGATCAAAGGCTTGCTTACGCTACGAGAGCTCGAGATAGACTGTGAATAATAGATGTAATGTTTTTAGGACGTAGAATAATTTAGGCGACGTGACGATCGGAATTATGTTTCTGCGGATATGAAGGTCAAAGCTCATAAGATTTTAAAACACCTCTACTATATTACAATTTTTCGTTTGTCGCATAGTTGTTTAAGTAATTTATGCACTTGAAATACCAAATAAAACCATATTTGAAAATTGCGATAATTAGAAACTTAACTAATACTAATTTTATAGATCTGACGATATCTGTGAAAATAACTTTTCAAACTTATAAACCTATAATGTATTATCGTGTTATTTTTAATTTGCAAATATCTACATATTTTATTATAACAAATTCTAGTTATTAGCCTTGTTCATGTCTGTCAGTCTATTGGAAGAATTTGGCGACTACAATAGACTAAAAATATTCTAAAATTACTACATTTTGCACTGGTCCCCATCGATTTTTATCTAAAAAGGTTTTGAACGTTCTTAAATGAATTCATTCGACGTTATTCATTTGTATGGTGTCTATGTAGTATGTTAATAATACACAAACGACAAAGGATAGATTCGGCATGTACGGTTTCAACTACAGCAAGCTTATTGTGGGTGGCCTACGTATGTGACGACACACTAAAAGTCTATTTATATCTAATTGTGGCTTGATGTTGATTTTAAATTTTTTCTGTAGATGTCTGTCATTCTTTTAAACAAAAAATAAGTGTTACTTGAACTTAAATCCAAACCTAACTAATTACTTTACAAGTCTCGAGGGTAGTAAAGGGAATTGTTAGTCGGTCCTGTTTACTCTACTCTCGCCTACAAACCGATTCGTAAATGTCGTAGACGACGACGCGGCAGATCATGTGTGCGTCGCGACGCCGTGGCGCCGGCTGGTCGATAAAACACGACCGGGTAAACGACCCGCCTGCATTTCCCTGGATGGGATCGCCCAGATTCGTCGTACTATGGGTTGGCCGTCGAAGGAACTGTCGGGTTACAACCTACCTCTATTTTTTATCGATTCCACGATAAATGTAAGGCTATTTTCGTTTAATTAATTAACCGTCATTAAATAATTTAGACATCTAGAAATACACCGATGAGAATTGTGAAAATTAACATATTTGCAATGGTTTCAATATAATGTACATACGAAAATATGTGAATTAATTGAACTGAACGTACAGGGTGTTCCAATTAAAACTTCCCATCTGGAACATACAGTATTGTATTTGAACATTTAATAAATTGACATGACATTCTTTCATTCATTGATATTTTGTCTTATTCTTTAAGTGATGGTGTCATCGTGAGCAGAATTGAAAAAGCTTTAAAATGAGGTGTCGCTCAACATAGGATGCCATTTAAAGTTTAAGGGTATTTTACGTCCCTGTCTAAGGGGTAGCTTCCAAGACACCAAAACTTACGCCATCACGTGTCCCCTTTGAAAAGAAAATCGGCGTGTTTCAGTTTTTTTTTTAATTCCGATATTTTCCATCTGAGAAGTTTTAATTGGAACACCCCGTACGTAAATTAAACTAGCTAAGATATTCGTTCTGTCCATTTTGTCTAATATATCAGTGCATGAATGTGCAAAATTAAATTTCCAACTAACTATAATTTCTAATAAGCGCAATGTAAAAATTTAATATGTTTTTGCGCACGTTTTTGACATTAGCGTACAACCATTGTATGCAATACAGTATTTCCATACAATGAAAACATTTTTCTCCTGAACTAACACGACATTTATGTACATAGACAAAGACCGGAAACTTCTTGGGGTATATTATAGGTACGAGTATTAATTAATAATAAAAACTAAAAAAGGGCGAAAAATGCGTATAAATATGTAATACAAAATAACTGAAGAGCTATGATCAAATCGGTTTTTTTTTTTGGTAGGTCGATTGCCAAAAACAAATATTTTGTATTAAAAGATGGTCAAAATAAAATGATTGCTAGAGATGTTTTAATATCTCATGAAATGCGCGAAAGGCGTGGCGTATCCGCATAATTCTTCCAATAAGCACGTTGTGAAAACATTGACTCAGAATTATACCACGTGCCTCATTACTACCAGAAATGAACTAAGGCGCTCGGGCATCAATAAAGTCAACTGGCGAACGTTCGTTATATATATGTTTATTGCTTAAATTAAAAGAATAAAGAATAGGGCACTTTATTATTATATTTGTAATCGGATCAAAGGCTTGCTTACGCTACGAGAGCTCGAGATAGACTGTGAATAATAGATGTAATGTTTTTAGGACGTGGAATAATTTAGGCGACGGTCGGAATTATGTTTCTGCGCATATGAAGGTCAAAGCTCATAAGATTTTAAAACACCTCTACTTGGGCTTGTGTGAATTAATTTTTACTAAAGTTGAGGTGGTTGAGAATCAAACAGAATAACAGAGTAAATGTCTGAAGTTATTTATTTGTGACCATAGATAACAAAACACTATTTGTAACAATTAGATATTGATTTAAAATTCCATAAATTCCGTAAATTTTGTTCGACGTACCTATACTAAGTTGTTTTTTTTTGCGACGGCTACCTGGCGCCACGTTATTGGCACCCATGTTATTTTCAGAAAATACTTCTTCGCTTAACAATAGCTTTCAACGGTCCTTTGAAATTTAGGTTTTGAAAGAACAAAAATAGACATACTGCACAGATATTAAATTTAAAAAAAAAAACAATTAACTATATTTGTATAATGATTCAGTTAATGGAAATTATGGCTCTTTGTAAGAAACTACATACTGAGATAGGGCAATTAGAAAATACGAAAGAAGAAGTGAAACCCCTAATAGGTATTACCACGAGTTCATGGTATGTCAGCAGATACGTATGATGGCGAACAATTAACAATTCCCGTTACGTATTGGAATAACACTATTTAGCTCGTCCTCTAAGTCTTCTGTCGGTCATTGCGCGTCATTTTGACCGACTTTCAAGCACAAGAAGAAAGTTCGGTTTCCTACCGTTCTCGATTGTATGTGTAAACGCCGCGGGAGGTTTTTTCCTTAATCTTATTGTTTTTCTTAAATAAAAAGAACAAGTACGTTCTTTACAGTATGCGTGTATACTTGTCCAATGTTACCGACGACATTACACGCATGATTTCGGAAGAACCTTATCACAAATGTTATGAAACTGGTTTAAGAGGCCAAAAAGTTGATCGGCGGCTAGGTCGTTAATTCTGAAGGAACAGACACAGCATTGGCCAAAATTACATGCTGTAATCTCGTGGTACAAGGTGATCTACGTGCATAGAGGGACAAACGGTTTCGAGTGCATTTAAATAAAGTTAGTAGACGACTGATTATGCAATTTATATGGGTGTTTCCCACATATTTAATATTCTACGGATTAAATCTGTGGTGTTTCTTAAGTAGACCTGATGTACATATTTCAGAGTGTGAGTCTGCACATTACTTTACGAAAAAGGGTTCATATTAACATATATCCAAAGATATCCCCTTCGAAAATACAGGGCGTTGAGGTTTATTATATTTTTTTTTCGTTTTTTTTTATATTTCAATAATGAGATTTCTTTTCTCAAACTTTGAACAATTAGACTGCCTATTAGAGGGCATATTTTAGTATCAACTAAAATTGAATAACCTCGCCTGGACCGTACGTGTAGGCAATGTTATCCATTTATTCTAAAAAATAATATGCACCCCACTGATATTTTTAATTAATTATATTGGTAGCCTTATTTTTATTCAGTTTGTTGTTGATAGTGGGAAATTAGAGGCCAAATTTCAAAGAAAAACACCAAATTTTTCTTAATTGTCGACGTTTCGTCACTTATCGTGACATCCTCAGGACACTATAAAATTTAATAATTTCAAAATTACATGACAATTTATAAATAACAAACTTAACATTAAAATATTAAAAAAGTGTGTCTAAAACATTGCAATAAAATGAATACAGCAATATCTATATAAACATGAAAAAAAAAATACAAATACAAACACACTAACAATTTTTATGTCACAAATTTAAAAACAAAAGTATTAAAATTACATAAACAAAAAGTTTTTATATAATAAATAATAAAATAACAAAATATGGTGAATGAACAAGAAACGCAACAAACAACAACCTGTACATAACATGCGAAAAAGAAAAATTTTAATTAAAATTAAATGTATGTATATTGTTTATACAGGGTGTAACTAAATAAGTGTAAAACATTTAAGGGCCATTATCGTAAAATAATTTTTTGCTGCGAACTGGTTTATTTTGGGCAAAAAATTCAAGAGACATTTTTTTTTTAGAATGAAACAGGCTATCGGAAATAAATTTTTAAATGGTAAACAAATAATAAGACAAAAAGTTACGTTGGAAATAAATTTTAGGGGTTGCGTTTTCCACCCCTTACAACCATGGGGTAAACCAAATAAATTACTGGCTAAGTGTCTTTTTGGTAGTAGAAAATGTCAGGTTAATTTCAATATTGTAACTTGTTTAGTGCTTGTGAAAAAAATTGTTAAACAAATTTTATGTACCCCCTTTAAGGGGCTGTATCTTAACAAGGGATGCTCCAATGAAGTTTCTTTATATGAAAGATCCTATCTTTTTTTCGATGAGGAATCACCCCCTTAAATGTTTTACACTTATTTAGTTACACCCTGTAT
>NW_019416505.1:491185-513875 GCF_000390285.2 Anoplophora glabripennis | reverse complement strand
TTAGACACACTTTTTTAATATTTTAATGTTAAGTTTGTTATTTATAAATTGTGATGTAATTTTGAAATTATTAAATTTTATAGTGTCCTGAGGCTGTCACGATAAGTGACGAAACGTCGACAATTGAGAAAAATTTGGTGTTTTTCTTTGAAATTTGGCCTCTAATTTCCCACTATTAACAACAAACTGATATTTTTAATCTTGTGAGAATTTTTTTTTGATCCTCGCTCGTTACCTACAAAAGTTGTTGCAATTTTTCATTTGAGGCTTAGTTCTGGAGAAAAATGCTATTTTATTAAAAATAATACCTACAAGAGTAGGCTTCAAACAAGAAAATACTAATAATAAGAGATATGGTAATGAAGGAAGATTACAACTTACAAAATTAAAAATATGCAGTGGTGTGCATACTACTTTTAAAGAACCATCCTCTGAAATATTTTGGGAAAAGGTACCATAGATTCAACGGCTCATCAAACGAATCATAAAATAATAGGACTATTTTTTCTAATGGGTCTATCGCCTTTTGTTTTTATTACATTCAGCCGACTACATTAAATTCTCAACATGGCCTACGTTTACATATTTTTATTCGTTTAATAAACGATTGTCTAATATGAATTGGTTTTTTGTAATTTCTTATTAAATAGGGTAAATGTGTTTATAGGGTCATTGAAAACATTGATTCTAAAATACCCGAAATACAGAAATCCAATGAATTTAAATCTGGACTCCGTGCGGGCCATGGAAACATGCTGCCACGACAATCCACCGGTGGGGAAATTCTGTTTCACATTTAATGGTAAATCATCAAGAAACTCTAGAAAATCATGTTGTAAGGAATGTAAGTACAAACGGCCATTTAGATTATATGGCAATTTAACAGTCGAAGACAAAATTGATTTCTAGCTGGAAAATCTACGGGTAGTAAATTCTGCACTGGGGTAAAGTGATACGGATAGGTAAAGTTTTTCATTATACAATAATGTATCAACAGATGATTTATTAGACATTCGTCTCAAATTTGCATGAATAATGTAATTTTACATACAAATTTTATAGTAGTAGACCAATTCAAATAATATCCATTAAACAGTGGCACTGCGACTTTTTCTGATGAATGTTTTCAAATTGTGAGTACCCGATTTACTCCTGGTACATCACTAAACACTGCGTCTCAGGCCAACCGATATATGTACATAGGTACCTTAAATAACCTTTTGAAAACAGTACGTAAAACGCTTTCCTAAACTTTGGCATGTATTCAGGGCATGTGAAAATCATGTGCGTCACTAGCGACATGTTATAATGTTTATCCATTACGCAAATAATATAATTAACCAAATGAAAATGAGGGATTAAGGATTAATGTGCAGACATTGCAATGGTGCCAATGTACATAATTCCGTAGATAAACAAAAACAGAGGGATTCCCAAACCGTTTAACCTGAAAACACGAGCACTAAAAGCGCGTCAGACGATTCTAATCGGGTAAATAACTTTCATTTCACCGTAGATACTTCATTCAACATTTAATTCAACACAAAAACTCAGCTACCAGAACAGAAAGTTACTGAAATGCCCTCTTTAGGACTTCAAAAAAAAAACACGGTTCGAGATGGCACGGAATATTTTTTCCATATTGACAAAAACGTTGCAGTTTTATTCTATAGTACGATCGTATTCGATGCAAAGTAGAGCAAAAAATTGTCGGTCTTTTATCAAAGGAAAATCGTGTCATCATTTTTAGGAGGCGTAAGATGAACCGTTTCAAATTTAAAATGAAATTGAATGTAAAATCTGAAATACCGCCGCATACGCACTGTGTTCTGGTACTAGCTGTAGTCGGCCAGGTGCATCGAGTGTACGAAGTGGTCGGTTATACGTCAAATACTAACCTGGCAAGCTTGATCGTAGAACAGGAAACAATAAACAGTGGCGCGTACAGAGGTGAAATGTAGTACATATATGGAATTTAAATAACGAATTAGATTTATAATAAATTACATTTAAAACAAATAGTTTATGAGAATAAAGGGATTTTTGTAGGAACAGGGTTCTAGACGTGAACTGATCCCTTCATCGCGCCCCATTACGATTCTTTTTTTTATAAGGAGAACGAAGTTTCAAAGCAAAAACCTTGTATAACAGATATACTATAAATATTTACAGAATGAAAACAAAATATAATTCCTATGATATGATTCTATCAAATGAAAACACTAACAACAATTCTCTCTACCAATCTCAACAAAATAAGTTATTTTTCTATCAAACAAGAAATGTTAACAAATTATAAACAAAATATAAATTCTATGATTTATGTACTGTACGCCGAACTGCATTTTTCTCAACTTCATTTAATATTAATTTCTTCTTTCCACCCCCTTTTTTAGGTTTCTTAACGTCTCCTTCATTTTTCTTCTCTCTTAAAATTTTGAAAACAGATAATTCGCTTACTCCAGTATATCTAGAACACATTTCCACCAAACCAGTCTTCAGTTTCATGGGATGATCCTTTTCTAAAGCGTTATAGACATTTAATATTATAGTTTTTTCTCTGTAACTTAATACAGATTTTTTTGTACCCACAGCAGTACATCCGGCTCGCGAATATCCAGGCACCGCCTCCATTTCTCCATATAACGACAACAGAGCAATAATAATACAAAAAACTTCACTTCACTAGCACAGAAAATATAATAGCATTCACGATTCACAAACAACAGCCCGAAACACACACACAGCACACAAATAAAACACTAAAAACACTTTTGTTACGGAGCACAAGAAATATGATTTCACTCACAAATTCTCAAATAATACCGCGAAACACACATATAGCCCGAAATAAATATAATTGCACTTATAATAGTTATAACCTCACAAATATCGCGAGCGAGAAACACGCAGCACCAATACAACCGAAACGAAACTGACCACGCCAGGCCGGCACGCGCGCCGCCGCAAAAAACACAAGACACAAGTCATATGAGGGAGAATGAAGGGAGTAATAAATGTATTGTTGCCCTGCCGCCCAATGTGCGAAGGAGATGCCTTTGTTTTTCATTTTGTCTTTCATAAATATATAACTGTTAATCCATAATGCATAAAGAAATTATTCAATTTCCAAAACCCCCTATAAAATGTATTGCACTGACTCCCTTGACAGGCAATGATTTATTACTTTGCATCGAATACGATCGTACTTATAATGCTGGTCGCTCTGTACAGGGTGATACATAATTCCTGTTGCCATTAACTTTTTTTAGCTGTTAAAATATTTAAACGGAACAAAATGTTGATTGACTTTTAAAATATCAAAAGTATGACATATTATACAGGGTCCGCCATTAGTGTATGGACGGAAGATAGCCTCTAAGCCTGAATAGATATCAAAATGAAATTAATTTCGAATGAAACAGAAAGCTGAATTAATGAAATACTGTTATAAATAAATTTGTAATATGATTTTATATCATTTACTGCAAAAATACAATATATTTTTTCCCCTAAATAAAATAGGTTTTTTTGGTGACATTTTAAAAAATTAATGTTCAAATGTTTTCCTGATTGCACCCTCGAATTTCAAAAGACTTTTTACATACCCTAACATTCTGTACTATTTAAATATCTTAATTGTACTTAAATTTGTAATAAAAAGAGAATTATGGATCGCCCTATACTTATCACAAAACTAGTGGATGTATCAACACATTTCCAAAGAAAAAATCTATCCATCCGATATGTAGCACGCACTATACGGACACGACGTGGGCGCCTGATCACCAGGAGGCTGCTGACTCACTGGAGATTACTATATTAGCAACCATCCATTCCTACGATATCATAATGTAGGTAGGTGGACATTATTTATTTGCGACAGCAGACTGGGAGGATACACCACATGGGGCTGTGGTGTGGAATAATAACTATTCCTGCATGATTCAAATGTGGATATATATTTGCAGAAAAATTAAGAATTCGTTGTAATTTCTTTGAGAATCGTCCACTGAAGGAAGTCATAATCCACACCACTACGGTAATTGCCGCGACTTGTTATACTTTGCCGTGCTTGGTTATGTCAGTGGCCGTCACCTATTTAAGTAACTGGTTTGCACCATTACAGGTATTCCAGCCTTTGTCTCCATTAGATTAGCAACAAGTATTCCTAAATACATTTTTTAGCACCTACATTCCGCGTCTTTATCTGGGTACGCAAACGTGCTGCGATAGCCCTATTTTTCAAGTCTATGTATCTGATTTGTCATCACAAACATGTACAGATAGACATTGAGGTCACAAATTCGTTTTTAAATGTTACAACAAAAGGTTCTTATTATCTGCATCGCAGTTTATTTCATAAGCACGATTTTTTTTTTTTTTTGAAAATCGGACTGCACTGATAAAAACTGTGGAAATTTACATGGACTTTTTACATATTTGCAATAATTTTATATACGAAAAAAAATGCAAATGAATTGCACATACGTGATACGCTGTTCAAAATTAGGCAAGTGAGTGTATACGTATATTTGCATTTACGATGTATTGTTATACTCCAGTCGAATTAAGTAGATCATCCTTAGAAGTTGAAAAAAATATTATTAGACATTTTATTCCACTTTATGACGGGGAAATGATGACATAAAAAAAGTAACTGCGAAGAAGCGACGCTAAGTTGGCAAATTGCAAATAAGCGGCAAATTTACGTATTAATTCACTTTTTTTACTGCCCACGAAAATCTAGACGACCTATCGACCTATTAGATATTTTATGTTGTAGGCAATTAAATTACCTACAATATAAGGTAGTGTCATTTTTCACTAATTTTTAACTGTAAAATAAAGGTCTACGTCGGAAATATCTGTTTTCGAAAATTGCGCATTATTATTGCAGAAAGTGATGGATGTTGATGAAATTTATAACCAGCGTTCAAATAAAAACGTGGTCAAGTTGGTTCTGAAAATTTGGACGTAGGGCGTAGCGTATAGCAAATGAACTTAAACGTCATCTGTCAAAGCGCTATATCGCCGCTATCAATTTGAATATTTTCGTTTTAAAAAGCGTTTAAAATGGTGTTTTCTCAAGAACAAAAAGTGTTTATCATAGAGTCCTACTTTAGAAATGGACGCAAGATTGATGGAATATAGAAGTATTCTATTGAGGAATGTTTCATAGAATTTCAAAATCAATTTCCCGGCGTTGTTGAGTACAAAATTTTTCAATGTGCAGTTCAGCGTTGTGTTAATGTTTTTCGTGAAACGGGCAGTGTAACAAGAAAAGAAGGAAGCGGCCGACCTAAAAAGCGGACTGAAGAATTAAAAGAAAATGTCCAACAAATAATGGAAAATGCGCCAAGAACTTCTGTACGTGTTTTATCACAAATGGTGGGAGTATCAGTCGGTACCTGCCACACAGTGTTAAAAAAAGATTTGCGTTTGTTCTCCTATCGTTTAACTTGTCAGCAAGAACTTCGTGAAGTTGATTTTCCGCGACGGGCTGTATTTTGTGAATGGTTTTTAAACAACTACGGTGAACTTCATAATATCACCTTTTTTTCTGATGAAGCCTGGTTTCATTTAAGTGGTTACGTAAACTCACAGAATATGAGAATGTGGTCTTCTGAAAAACCAGATAACTTTTTTGTCGATGGCCCTCTACACGCTCAAAAAATTGGAGTTTGGTGTGCTCTCAATCGAAGGAGGATTTATAGACCTATTTTTTTTTTAATGGTACTCTTACTGCGCAAAGGTATAGAGAAGAAATTATCGCTCCTTTTGTTAACCAGCTGGAAGAAAACGAAATTACAAACTTTTACTTTCAACAAGATGGCGCAAGGGCACATACGGCAGGCGAGACGATGAATATGTTGAGGGAAGTTTTCCAAAGTCGACTAATAAGTCTCAATGCTGAACATGAATTTCCACCGAGGTCATGTGATATTACGCCGTGTGATTTCTTTTTGTGGCCTTACCTTAAAAACACTATTTTTGAACTGCCTATTCCTGATTTAAACCATCTGCAGGCTCGACTTATAGACAAGAATCGTGAAATTAACAATACCCCGAGCATCTTAGAAAATGTCTTTAATTCTTTGAGGAACAGGTGTGAAAAGTGCTTGGAACAAGGAGGGGGGCACTTTCAGCAGCTGCTTTTATTTATTGTTATAACAAGGAGGGGGACAGTTTCCGCAGCTCCTTTAATTGTTTGTTACTGTTATCACGATTATTCTTTAAAATAAAGTTATATAGTCATTAACGTTATTGAAACTGACAGCTGCTATACAGCTCGTTGAGAAATGAGGTTAAGTTGGTCGCTATAAGCTACTCCCTACGTCCAATGTGTCAGAGCCAACTTCGACCACGTTTTTATTTGAACGCTCGTTACAAAAAAACGGTCCAATGATCAACATGTGTGCCAAAGACCGATTCGATTGACCATGAAATTGTTACTCCAGTACTTGTTAATTATTAATTTCGTTCGATTTTTTTGCAACTAACTGTTTAATTACTAAACGTTAATTGCATAAGATAATAGATATGTTTTAATTAATCCAAAGATGGTCGATTGATCGAAAAATAAAAATTTCAAAAAGTTGAAATTAAGTTGCCCTTTACAAATAAAATATGGTAGGACGCGCAAAACAGCGTTATAAACAAATTTTCCCAGGTTCAAGCAAAGCCTCTCGGGAATTCACTATTTACGCACTAAATAGAGCTTATTTTTAAAACTAAATAGACCTTTATTTAAAAAAATAAGAGAAATCACCTACTCCAATAATATAACTTTTTTTTAATATAACGTTAATTGTTAATTAACTATTGGACGTATCGGACCGGGATTTTAGAGACAAAGAAAGGGTTAAACTTTTATTTTCAGAAAGTTTTACATTGATAAAAAATGTAATTCATGTAATACACGAGCTAGCAATAGTAAAAGTTAATGTTAATGAATGCATGCGAGAGAAGGAGGGCCGGGCCTGTGCATTTTTTAACCGAATTTGAAACGTTCGAGTAACAGTTTAACAAATTGGTAAAATATGACTTTAGATGCCTTAAATTATAGGCAATTTAGTTACCTACAACACAAAATGACTAATTTTCCGATAGGTCGTCTAGATTTTCGGGAACAGTAAAAAAAATGAAAATATACGTAAATTTTCCACTTATTTGCCATTTGCTAGCTTCCCCGTCATAAAGTGCAATAAAATGTCTACTAATAATTTTTCCACCTTCAAACTATAATTCGACTGGAGTATTACTTGTTACGTTGTAAGACGGAGAATAAAGAATATGGCGGTAGGTTTATTTCCTTAAATTTATCTTTTATCGTTTTCGTCAAAATATGTACATCAATTACAAGACAACTCAGGCTTGTAGAAGCAGGTTTATGACAGGTTCATAATCTGGTCGAATGCCATTTTTATTGAGTGGCATCCGTTTATATCCAGACAAAACACGTCGATTGATTAGTTTGCAATTTGAGGGAACAATAAAAATTTATTGTGCCGTTCGAAATTGAAGGTCAGACGTTCTGGGTCAGCATAATTGGCATTATCCAAGGAATTATTTATCGATTTTGGATAGCGGCTAGTTAAACATCAGCATTACCTGAACATAAAGCTTGTCTGGTGAATTTTATAATAAACACGATATACAGGGTGTTCTGAAAGTCCGTCAGGGAGGTGATTCTACGGATTAAAATAATAGCAGTATGCAATGAAAATTTTTTGAATTGTCATTTGTTTGCAAGTGACAGCTTGTCAAAGTTCAATGTTTTTTATTTTTCTATTTAAATGACTTATTTAATTCAAGTTCTATTATGTAGTATCTTATTTGGCACACCCACTAAGTAGATGAACCATGATTGGGCTTATAAACACGAAACGAATTGTGGCAAATAATAGAGAAAAATTGTAATCTCCTCAAGGAAAATCATGTCATCAAAAGTTCCTCTATAAATAGATTAGAAAAGTGTATCTGTAAGGACAAAAACTCAACTTTTACAAAAATATTACTTTAATATTATTTTATTATCAACACTCCTGCTGAGTCTACGGTCAAATAGCTAATAATAAAATAATATATCCTTCCACTCATATGTCACACTTCCTGACAGAAGAGTTCCCTTTTAGTTCAACATAGTTCATTTTTCTCAAATTGTTTTCGTAACAATCTGACCTAGGTTCCGCTGCGCCGGCGCCGACGCCGCGTCGAGAGAATCGGACGGCGGACTTCATCTTCGGTGACAGCGGCAGCAGATCACCTTTTACATATCGATGCGGAAAGACTTCGTTTTGGACAATTGTTGTAGGACTCGTTACTTAATTACTTACCCGACCTATTTGCTAATGTTATTTTATTATTTAGTTTTTATATTCTTTCCAGAAAATTATTTCTACAAAAACTGCCAGTGGCGTATTCTTTTCTTGGGAAAAGATGGTGAACCCTTTATTACCATGTCATGGGTAAAACCAGGAGGTTTTCATCAAATAAACGGATTAATTTATAAGGAAAAATCAATAAAACGTAAAAACAAGCCCAAATATATCCTAAACGGTTGTTACTATTAAAAAACTCCAAGAATCACTTTTCATTTATTTAACGTAACATTACCTGAATGCAACATTATTTCTACAAAAACAAACATGGGCGTATTTTTTTTCTTAGGAAAATGATTAAAGCCACAAGAATAATATTACATTCAATAAAAAATCTAATTAAGGGAATACGATGTAGTAAATTTCATTCAATTATGTCAGCGCGTTATGAAGACATAGCAGAAAAAAAATATTTTTGTAAACTTTACCACCCTGTATTTAGAATATCGAGTTCCGCAGGAAAAAAGTTTATAGAGCAACCTCTACTTATTTTTTGGTAATGAATCTAGTGCTGCAGTTTCTGTATTTAAAGTGAAATCACCCTGTATACAGCAGTTCAGCAAGAATTTTACTATCGTCGTCAGGCCCATCTCGATCACATATTAATATTATGGGACTATTTTATAAACATAGGTTAAGATTAGTGAATACTAGATACTCTTAGATAAGCATTAGCTTAGAACGCACGTAGGTATTATCGGAGTAGGTAATCGTATAAGTAAATTAAAGGAAAAGACGTTTTTTTTTGTCGTTAAAAAGTGTTAAATTCTTACATACAAGGAACATACATAGGTGCATGCTCGCACTGTTTTTCGTCTTTCTGTGAAATAGTTACCTAATTCTAATAGGGTAATCGCAACGGAGAGGTCATTACTGGGACAAGTTGTTGGTTGTTTACCGCGCTTAAGACAGACATAAATTATTTTAATGCGCAGGAATCCGTATATTTGTACGTGTTTCTAAGAAACAATTTAATATTTATCGAGGTACCCTAATGTATAAAATAATCCTCGCCATTAGACATTCTGGAATTCTGAAGAGGAAAATATACTTAATAAGGTTTAATATTTTGTTCGACATGTAGCAATATTCAACTTATACGTATATCTAAATTATTGTTTTGAATTATACGAGTTCAATATCCGCTTCTACGAGATTTCGCAGCATTCTTATTGATTACGGGTCGTCGCCATGTTAATCTATCAATCCCTCCACGTAATTTTCGTCTTACCGTTAGGTCTGTCACGGCAGTTGTTTTGTCGCTCGATAAATATTTAACTTCTTGTTACGACCTTAAGAAAACCAAATGAACGATGATTGATGGTTCGACAGCGACCGTTTGAACAGGTGCGAAGGCGGTACAATAAAACACGTCAAAATGTAAATTCGCAAATTAACTGTACTAGGTCCGTTTATGAAAAAATGATATTTTTTATCCCACAGGAATTAACGGAAATGATTAATTTACTCTCCTCGTTATTTAATGTTGGCATAATACGTATAATTGACCGTGGGTCGGCACGACATAACAACATCTGCCGAACGATAGCGATTTATCCGAGCTGGTGCAAACGAAAGTGAATGCTGGATAGGTAGGCCAATCATTAGTTTTTTTTCGGGAAAAAAATACTATTAGAAGTTTCTCTGCGGAATATTGTTCAGAAACGTGTTATAAACAAAATATCAAAGAATCAACTCGAGACTCGTTGGGAAACTTTCTTAAAACAATGGTCAAAGTTATGGAAAAGTGGTTTTTTGACTCGTGTAAAAAAACTGTTATTCGTAGAGAAAAAAAGTTTATACAAAAAAGGTAGATTTTAAATGAATCTGTAAAATAAGACAAGTCCGATTAAATTCCGATAATTTGTTTATGCGCAAGAGCTCAAAAATGGTCGAAAATGGCCGTTTTTTTTCAATTGCTAATAATTGACGCAAATTTCATCGCATACACTTATAATTCAGGATTATTGAGGATTTTTACACCCTTAATAAGTAGTAAAAATTTCAGCCCGAAAGCTCCATTGGTTTGGCGTTGGCGGAATTTGTTATCTAAGAAGATGCTATTTTCAATTGATTTTTCCCAAGCTCAAAGGCGTTGTAGAGTTTCAATCGTTAGTTGTTTTTGTACCTAAATAGTTGAACTGACATATTATGCATTTACTGAGAATTTAATTTGTTCAAAAATTACATTGAAAAAATGTTAATATTTATTAAATTGTTAAGATACGTAATTATTATAAAACGAAATACTAACGTCTATAGTTTAGTCAGTACTATTTTTCTTCGAATTTAAAAAAAAATCATTGTTCTAAGTTGATTAGAAGATGAGATAATTTTTTTTTTTTTTATTTAATCGCAGTGACCTTAATTATTAATATTAAGAGCCGAAATTTGGAGAGAGTATACATTAAGAGCTATATTTTCATGTCCTACATTAACATTAAGGTGAATTCAACTATTTAATTGCGAAAAAGAAGATAGCGGCGATGCGTTCTATTACTTGGTCTAGCGAACGAGTGGGGAGAGCGAGGCGGAGCATGCGCGCTTAACAATTTAATAAATATTAACATTTTTTCAGTCATTTTTAAACAAATTAAATTTGAAAAACTAAATTCTCAGTAAATGCATATGTCAATACAACTATTTAGGTACAAAAACAACTAATGATCGAAACCCTACAACGCCTGTGAGCTTGGGAAAAATGAATTGAAAATAGCATCTTCTTAGATAACAAATTCCGCCAACGCCAAACCAATGAAGCTTTCGGGCTGAAATTTTTATCACTTATTAAGGGTGTAAAAAGCCTCAAAAATCCTGAATTACAAGTGTCTACGATGAAAATTGCACTAATTATTAGCAATTGAAAAAAACGGCCATTTTCGACCATTTTTGAGCTCTTGCGCATAAACAAATTATCCGAATTTAATCGGACTTGTCTCATTTTAAAGGTTTATTTAATACCTACCTTTTTTGTATAAACCTCTTTTCGCTATGAATAATAGTTTTTTTACGCGAGTTAAAAAAACACTTTTCCATAACTTTGACCATTGTTTAAATAGTTTCCCAACTAGTCTCGAGTAGATTTTTTGATATTTTATTTATAACAGGTTTCCGAACAATATTCCGCAGAAAAACTTCTAATAGTATTTTTTTCCGAAACAGGCTGTTCCATGTCTATAATGACTGGACTAAAAGAATAAATTTACATTTAAAGATTCAAAATCAAATTAATTGACATATAAAAAGAGCTAGCTTGGTCAGTATAGAACATAATTTATTGTGATATTTTTAAGAATACTATAGGAAAATTCAAAATTTAAATATTTTAAATACATTTCACATGTTAAATAAATCTTTATAATACTATAAATTGGCGCCCAACATTATTTATTAAACAAACTACACAGAACAAACAAAACTAAATTATAATAAATAAAACACAAAAAATATAATTATTTATAGTATTATAATATATATAGCCTGACTAGATTCCACCATACATAGTAGGGATTATTCTATCGATACCCTACATTTGAGTACCTGCAATATTTTGTTAGTCCTACCCATATAAAGGGCGTAGTTGTAGACTATTGCAGATATAGGATTTTCCAAAATTTTGGATCACAATTAACATTTAATATTTCCCCCGTCATTCTCTGCCTACTACTGTTTCGCCTAAGAAATTAACAACGTCAACATTTTTTTACTTTCGCACTGATATTAATTAATGGCGAACGTTTTTACTCTAATTGGTCTTACTAATTAATATCATGCGCCAATCAGTGCGAGCAAATCGCTAAATTAGAATGTGCCAGATTTTCGAATGGGTAAATATTTTGACGAGAAAAGTTTTTAATCAATTAGTATTTGTCATGAAATCGCTCCCCATACAGAAATTTGTAATACACGTGTAGGTAATCTTTCTATACACGTGCATTGAACCGGAGTTAACCCTGTAGTTACTTTTTCCTTTTTAACAGAGACTCATCGTTATTCCAGTCTACTATTTACTACTACGTTCATCATCACCTCGCCTGATGTTGACGAATGGATGCTGTGCGCATCTGTATCAGAAGCGGATCGATACAGCCTTCTGTTGCACCTCTGACGTCAATGCGGGACAAGGGATAACGTCTGGTTTCAGGCCGAACAGATTTACGAGTGTGCCTGCTGACAGCAGGAAATTTCAACTCCACGTAAAATACGAGAGAATTTTAGTCAGTCTACGATCAAAATATAATACTATTTTGTGAAAATGGGGAGTTTTATATGATCTATAGGAAATTGTGTAAAAAAGGGAATCGCATATTGTAATATGTAAATGATAGATGCAAATATGTCAATGTATTAGAATTTATTTTATTATTTTTGGAAGACGAGTCATTAACTTAATATACAGTCCGTATTTGTTGAGATAGAATTCCATGTATTTCAAGGCACGCCCCGTCGTGGTAAATTGTTATAATAGTTCCGATAACAGAACTTTATTGGCTTATTCTTTTCTTGGAATTCTGCCTAAAAAAAAATTGTACGGACTGTATATTAAGTTAATGACTTGTCTTCTAAAAATAATAAAATAAATTTATATGTATATAAATGACTGCTAAGCAAATATTATTAACTGTTAACTGACCCCTCCACCCTTCCATATCGATTTATATCCCCAAGCCCTAGCCATGTCACTGCTGACAGCCACGAGGTTTCCGTCACTAGAAAGTAGGTTAACACCCCGCGCCCATTCTGTCCTTACAAAACGATAAGGGGGTCGAATGGCGGAAAATTTCACCTGCGCGTATGACCGTATTGCCCGACCTCTTTGTAAGAAAATCGATATGGGACAGATTAACCGAGAACAGTTTAACTTTGACATCGTCGTCATCAATGAAAATCTTTATTGAATCAGATTAAATCTTTTCCGGTATACATATAACCATGTGATTTAACGTTTACATAATTATGTCGCAGGCAAATTGCAAATTCGGCCTTGTTATTAAATGCCTGTGTGTTTTTAGACCAAGCAAATTAAATTTTTACTCGAAAAAAGTCCTATCCGCGAGATTATTGTAAAATTGTCTAAAAGAACATAATACAAGACATCGCTCATTTCGTGAGTCAAAAACTTCTATTAGCTAACTTTTCTATTTAAACAAATAAGTGAGGAAAACAGTTTTTTCACTTTGCAGGGAAAACCATCAATTTTAGCGTAAAGTGACTCACAGACGGCTTATAGGGAGTAAAATTATCTTCAAAATGAGACTTGTTAAATTAAAACCGGTTAATAAACAAAAAAGTTATTGCAAAAAAAACAAGAAAACTGCCCATTTTTTAATTTGTTTGTAACTATCGCATTTATTGTTAAAATTTTATAAAACCTATGACAAGTTGAGGGTTTTGCCGTACTTTAAAAGTGTGCCAAAAGTGGACGCTGTAGGTGCAATAGTTTTCGCACAATTCTATTTGTTTATAACGGAGGCTCCAAAAGTTATGAACTTTAAGCCTCTGTACAGGCGTTAATTTTCAACCATACATGATTCTGAAAGCGTCATTGTAATCTTAAAGACGTAATTAAGCGACCTATTTAAAAATATCGCCGTTTTTTTGACATTAACATTCTCAAATTGTGCATTAAAAAACCGTGCGTTTTTCGCTGATAAACAATTTGAATAACATTGTTGCTATTTATGCTATCTCACCGAAAATAGATGCAATGGATAGCTGGCAAAAAAATATAGTTTTAAAATAAAAAAATGTACCCTCTACGACCAATAGCAGCCAAGATAAGATTTTTTTTTAAAATCGTAGCGCAATTGTTTATAAATATTAAGACTTGAATTTTTCAAAATTATTTTCAAATTATTATTTATTGTTAAAAGATTTAAAAAAAATAAAAAGCATTTGAATTTATTGCAAAATTCTCAAAATTAAAAAATATTAATAAAAATAATGCGGTCGATAAACAAACAGGAGCCAAGATAAGATTTTTTTTTTAATCGTAGCGCAATTGTTATAAATTTCAAGACTTGAATTTTTCGCATAATAAGCTGTCTGTGAGTCACTTTTCGCTAAAATTGTTGGTTTTCCCTGCAAAGTGAAAAATCTGTTTTCCTCACTTATTTGTTTAAATAGAAAAGTTAGCTAATAAAAGTTTTTGACTCACGTGGTGAGAGATATTATGTTCCTTTAAACAATTTTACAATAATCTCGCGGATATGATTTTTTTCGAGTTTCTCTTTTATTTTCGCTAATTTTCCTGGTATATTTATAAATGACTAGGCAAATGGTAAAATGAAATGTAAATATATTTTTTTTTTAATTTCAATGGAAATTTTAGGGGTTTTTCAAAACGCCGAATAGCTATGTCTTATTGTAAAATGAACGCAAAAACATTGCGCCTACAATAAACTGCACAATATTCAGGAATATTATAATGAAACTGCTCTCGAGTTAGGCGAATTGAAAGGCAGGCGCGGATTATTAATTTTCTAGTTTTCCAGTTTATATTAAGAGTTTTTATCGCGTTACGACATTATTTAAATAAACACTAAATGTGCAGTATTTATTTGCTATTTTTCCTTCAAAAACTTGGATTTCTAGATGTTAGATCCATCAGAACGAAGTTTGTTCAAATAAGTAACATAATACATATTTTAAACTTTGGTAGATTGTAGTAATACTCTTATTGGATAAATACATAGTTGGTGTAATATGAGAATTTACAGAAACAAAGTGAATATTCTTTGACTATAATTTCATTAAATATAATTTTTAACAATTCAATAAATTAGGACATAAAATAAATCGTTATGACTTGGTTTTTGTTGTTTTGTATTTTAAGGCGCTAGTTAACTGTCTTAACTGTCATGTCAAGTCCAATGCAGTTTACCAAAACCCTATCACATTTTTTTTTTTCATCAAATTTCACGTATTTGTTTGTCATTGATACTAGTTAAGTTAACATATTTATGTAGGTATCTGTTGAAATTTTCTCAATCTCCAGAAAGAATTAATGTATCAGTTACAATTTTGACAATATTATGCGAAAGAAATATGTAATACAAAAGTTAAGCAATACAATATTTGACTAAACAATTTTAAAAAGTTTTTTCGAAATTTAAGTTTAAAGTAAAAGCCCTTGGGAAAATGGCGGAACACGCTTAGGAGAATTGTCATTCTGCAGTTTTACAATGAAATATAACAAAGGAAAGTTGCAACGTAATGTCAGTTCAATATAAGATTGTCTGTAATTTTTTTATACTATAAGTTATGAATTTTGTAAAATTACCAGAAAAACTTTCTGTATTTTGGAAAATCTGTAATTAAACTTTCACCGTAATTTTCATATATTCCAAATAAAACAAAAAAAAAACATATTTTTTCGATTAATTTAACGTACAAAAGAATTACACCAATTTTTAATCGGTTACCAATTCTTATTTTGCTGTGCATACACGTAAAACTGAAAAACCTGAACAAATATTACTAAGAATATACCTAAGTGGCATTTTACTGTCCACAGATCACTGAATTCTACTAACGATTCGTTTCCCAAAAAAAAAACGTTTGCATAAACAACAAACTGGTAATTCACACATAAGCGATGTGTTGTTAAAACCGCAATAATTACGTAACATAGTTAGAAACGCCAGACATATGGAATACCACAAAATGTAAATTGCTGTGGATTTATCAGAACTAAGAAACTTAGAAATAACATCAACATTAGTGTAACTTGTACAAAATCCATACTAAAATTGCAGCGCTTTAATAAAAGTGAAAAAAAAAGAAATCCCCTTTGTCACAAAAAATGTAAACAGTTTTGTATTAATTTTAAAAAAGGAAACTATAAAAACATTTTTGCATATTAGAAATGTGATTTGAAAAATAAACTCTTTTGTTCTATAATTACAGGACGGATAAATTTTTAAGATCTACTTGTGTTTTACTTAAACAATCATAAACCAAGAAAAATATAAATATTATTTATGTATTAGGTAAAAACTATAAAAACATTGTTTATTTTTCCATCTTCTCTCCTAAGAATACCTACCACGAAAACATTACTATGTATTTGTTTCTAAGCATGCATATTTATTAGATATTTAATAAATATTTATTTTATTTTTATAACACCACTACAGTATTTTTTTTAACTAACAGAACTATAAATAGTGTCTAGAACTAGGCTGACGAAAAATGTTTGACTGTTTGACAGTGGCGCGTTATTATTACAAGAAACGGAATAAGCCAAGGTATATATCAATAACTTTTTGCCAAAAAAAAGCAGAATATGTAACAAATACATGATAGTTAATCTGTTGTAATGTAACTCTATTAATCGATAAACAATTAATCAATAATCAGGATTGTGCGTCAATTCGTGCATTAGTAGATATCAGTGGTAGAAAATATGACGGCTATGTCATGCAACAGAATTGACGTCACTGATCAATTATTTTATAAAACGCCACTCAATTATTCTAAATAATATGTGTGATAATGTGCTGAAGCTTTTCCAGTGAAAGATAACTGAAGAAACGATGAAATTCTTAAGGATGGATTTTTAAAGACAAGAAATCGCACTTTTAGTAAGAGAATGATAGAACAAGAAAATCCATCTAAACTATAAAATTGTTGAAATACAAGGATTCGTTTAACTTTTCGCAGTGAAAGATCACGGAAAACATGGGCACCCATGTAAAAAACGGAATGTACCTTCTTGTTTCGTTGAGAATTTTGGTAAAAATATTCGATAATAATTGTGATTAACTCATGTGTTAATAGTTTCATAAAAGTATGTGATTATGTTTATAATACCGTACGCTATTTTTTGTATAATCAACAGGCGTGTAAATTTCAGGAAATGTGATGATCAACATAAAAAGTAAAAATATGCTTTTTTTCCTTATTCTGAATGTCAGCTTGTAAACTGTCATATACTCAGGAGAAAACTTGTATAACTGATACAGTGAAGAGATATTGTTGCTTAGATTTTCTAAAACCTCGTCAAAAGACTGCTATAAATTCACTGAAAATTACGGATAAACGCCCCTCCCTTAAATATCTTCACTATCATTATTCAACGAAGATTTTGAAAATTCAAATGGAACATCGAATCCTTCGCTGTGTAGAAGCTTTGTGGTTTTGACAGAATAACAGGAAACCCGGAATGATTTTCATATTCATCGTTGACGGTTTATTTTTAGAGTAATCGATTTAATATATATGTATTATGTATTTGGCAGCAACAAAAGACACATGCGTCTATGGAAATATTGCGCTCTATTTACGAAACAGAATAAAGGTCTGTGTTGTTCACTTGCGAATGCTAGGAATCATATTTATAGAACAAAATACGCACGGGATAATTCGTAAATTATTATTGCTTTTCGGAAAAAACGATGGTGTTATTGTTCGAGAAAAGTCTTTGTTATCCAAAAGTTGCACGACCGGACGAAAATATTTACTGTAACAGTTGTTACCGACATAGGCTTAAAAAAATTTATGCATATTGATAAATATTGTGGAAATTCACATTGGATTTTTACATATTTTTTGTAAAGGTTTTTATACACAAAAAAATGTAAATGAATTGAATATACATGATGCATTGTGTAGAATTATACGTTTGAGTGATATTTTCTTTTTACGTCGTACTTTTAATTTTAAAATGTATTATTCTTAATATTTTACGTCTTTTTACTGTACTTTAAGTAAATATATGAATAGAAGTGTGAATTTACATGTCCTGATTTGGCTTAACCAATTAGATTAATCATGTGATCAGTGATCATCCGGTGTGCTGTTATCGCTCGTGTGCAGATAACTGTATTAGTGTTCGGTAGGCATGTTTAGATGCATTTGTGGCACAATAATATGGCACATGAATATAATGTTACATATAAATAAATATGTGTCATTTTAGTGCTAAGAAGGTTTATTAATAAATCTTCTTAAATTTATTTCACTTAAGTACGTCGTAACCTGTCTTGGAAAATATTTAAGTAAAAATAGAGATTCTTTTTAAAAATATTACAAAATAATAAGGCCTACATCTTTTCCGTCTTAAAAATACTATGTAGTTTTCCTATTTCTTAATAAAATTACACTTTAGATATCGTAAATGTACGTACATATATGGATAATATAAATTTACATTTTGGGTGACTCACACAAAAAGTGTAAAATTACATTTTAATGTGACTTTACTTGTATCACCTAATTTTACTGTTGCGTCAAAATAATCAATGATCTAGTATGTAATTTCACATGAAATTTTTACGAGTGTAGGTGGCGGTACAAATGGCTCGAAAATGGACAGGTTGGTCTTTTGTAAACTTTTACTTTTAGTTTCCAATACAATTTACATTATGTCGTCAAGAAACATTATTTATTTTTTTACGTTTTTCCGAATTATTAGGTTTTTCTTTTCGACCTTGCGCGTAGAAATGCTTGCGGTTGACCGCAAAAATAATCCATACCTGGAGTTTTTGCGGCCTGTGTTAATCAAGTATTTCCAAAACCGACTACACTTATGTAGATATTGGACTGTAAATAATACCTACAATTAAGTTTCTATAGTCAGATTCTGCGGTCAAGAATTTGCTTGCCGTGATCTGATAATAATAGGAATCAGAGTCATCTTTAAATTCACAAATTGTTCGTAAAATTAATATGTTTAAAATATATATATGTAATAAATTTACGTCAACTAAAACAACCTACTTGCAATTTAACAACAAACATAAAAATTGGATTTCCTTATCTTGCAGGCAGAGCTACAATATGTATGAAAAGCTTCTCTTAGAAAAATAGAAATTTTAAATAATACAAAAAAGTAGGTACTCTTGTTAAAATTGCGGACAACGCTCCACTACTCTAAAATCAACGAGCTTTTCTAATATTCGGCGTTTGCAAGTGAATTGGCGTTACTTCAACGGTAACCATTTTAGAAGAAAATAAACCGACATAGATCAAATAACCCTTGTACAATTTTGCTTCCTTAAAAAATTAAGGACTTTCAAAAAAATTAAATATATATATTCTTTGGAGGCCTATAATTTTTTAAGGAGGCAAGAGTATATTGTTTTGTGTACCCACAATGAAACTTCTAGATTCTAAAACAAGACAAAACGAAAAACTAAAAGGTTTTGAAAATAAAAATAGTAGATAAAAGTTGTTGCTTTTGACGAGTTAAAGTCGTTAACATTTTAGCACTTATTTCTGGGACATCTTGTATATAATTAGAAGCGTGTATCTATATATATTGAATCAAATAAAATGTTCTACTCACCACGACTAAACTCTTCTTAGAAAATGGGATCGGTATGTCCAAGTATTACAGGGAATATTTTATCGAGAGGGAGGATAGTGATATTCGCGCTGGAACCGCGAAACTACCTTCTCTGACAGACTCGCAGCAAAGACTACTTTCGAGACAGGGGCAGTGATGCCAATAGTTTTCGAAGACTTTATTTAATTTAATTTTTTAATGAAATACTGATTAGTCTATTACTTAAATTGTTGGGGCGTTTCTGCCGTTCTATACAATAAGCTTTACAGAATAAATAATACCTTTCCGAGAATGAAATATCGGTAAAATCAAAGAGAGCACATTTAATTTTATTCTGAATAAAATGTGTTAGAAAATGAAGGTAAGTATATTTTTTCAAGGGGTTTTAAAATATTTTATTTTAATATTAGGTTTGCACAAAAAACGTTTCATTGAAATTAAACTCATTTATGGAAAGGTTCAAGTATTTTGTCAATTTACTGTTATAATAAAATAAAGAAAATGATAAATTTGACATCTTCATTTTTCCCTCAAGAGACAAAAATAACAACTTCGGCTTAAGAGAAACCGCGAAAAAATCCTGACTTTCGCACAAATTAGTTAATTAACAAAACTATATCTCTTTCGTGTCAATTTTTTTACATGTTCAGTAATAAGTGGTAGACCTGCGCAACCTACACTTTCAGATTTTGGTTCAAATTTAAAACGTTGAAGTCCACATCGTCTGATTTGAATCCTATGGTCATTTTCTCCCCTTTTCCCCAATGAATTGATTTTAAACTTATATTCCCCACAATATGGGAAATTTCCTACGATTTGGCGTCAATGGACGGGGGAGGCTATGACCTCGCCTGCGACGTCACGGGGTGAAGTTCGTTGGGAGCGTAACCATTTCCGATTATGTCGACCTGAAAAAGGGGTTTGCTAAGGGCAAAGTTCGGCGATTCGGGGTGAAAACGTAGGCAAAACGGAACCTGAGATTAACGGTTGACAGACGATAACCGGGCCTGTCGCACACAAGGAATAAAAGCCTTGTAAAAAAAAATAACAATCGGACTTTGTGTTCAGCGGCCTGCTATAGAATCGAACATATTTTGAAACAGCTTGTCGACTACTTATTTAATTTTAAGGCATTTTTTCTAACGAAAAAGTTCCCTTACTGAAAAAATTGTAGCGGCTTTCACAAATCTACTCCGTATTCCATGTATGAAAACTTCGATTCCGCTACTGCGACAGGAAGAAAAGTAACTAATTCCAAGGTAAACGTTAAAAATATGCAATAGGTACGAAATGTGTGCAAATTACCACCAATTCACTTTACAAAATGTCTTGTAAAAAGTTTACTTTCTATCGGTTGCGCAATCTAAATATTTGGAAATTCGGCAAGTGGCTTTTTTATAATGTGCCTCTTTGTTGTGCCGCGAAATACGGAAGAGGAAAAACTTTTTTTCCATTATTTGTAAATTTATGAAAAAAGGTCACTCTACGTATAAAAATCTCTGTTTATAGTCTAACCAAAAATATATTACTACTTTCTTGAATTTATGTACAGGGCACACAATTTAGCTTGTGTAACAATAAACTTAAAAAAATCAATGAAACGCTCTCATTCATGGTCATCATCTTTTTTTTGCAAAACCACCGGAGCGGGTAATATCTAAAAATTGTCGATTATTCCTATTTAAATAGCAATTACTCGAATGAACGCAGATCCGCGAAAAAATTATCGTTAATCAACTTTTGTTAATATTTACAAATCACTGTTATTTTTGTATTCCTGTTGTTTCTTTCTTCTAAACATAGTAGGAATTCTATTTGTATTTAATTACCGTATTCAAATAATATTTGTCCATGTACCATGTAGTTCTCTGGAAATTGGTACAAATGATGTCTTACTTTCGTGGGTAAATTATAAACATAATAAGTTCGGTTTTCCCCTTATTTCATATAGCAAAAAAAATATATATAAAAACGTACTCCACTGCCCAGGATCTCAAGTTCTATATATAAACCCACAAGCAATTTATTAATTTGTCATAATATTTGACTACCTTTTTATTATTATGTTATTTGAATAATGTGAAAATAAAACTATTGCGATGAGTTTTGAATCACATTGCTATTTCATCGTGATAATACACACACGCATTATGAAGCTTTCTGAAAGGCCATGCTGACTAAAATCGCAACCGAAAATTTGTCGCTACCTCCTAGTTTATAATAAATATTACTTTAGTAATCTCACTTAAATCGTGTCTCGACCGGTACACCAGGAAAATTAGCGAAAATAAAAGAGAAACTCGAAAAAAGTCCTATCCGCTAGATTATTGTAAAATTGTCTAAAGGAACATAATACAAGACATCTCTCGTCTTGTGAGTTAAAAACTTTTATTAGCTAACTTTTCTATTTAAACAAATAAGTCAGGAAAACAGATTTTTCACTTTGCAGGGAAAACCATCAATTTTAGCGAAAAGTGACTCTGAGACAACTTATAGGGAGTAAAATTATCTACAAAATGAGACGGGTTAAATTAAAATCGGTTAATAAACAAATAAGTTATTGCAAAAAGACAAGAAAAGTGCCCATTTTTTCATTTGTTTATAACTATCGCATTTATTAAAATTTTATAAAACCTATGACAAGTTGAGGGTGTTGTCATACTTTAAAAGTGTGCCAAAAGTGGACGCTGTAGATGCAATAGTTTTCGCACAATTCTAATTGTTTATAGCGGAGGCTCCAAAAGTTATGAACTTTAAGCCTCTGTACAGGCGTTAATTTTCAATCAAACATGATTCTGAAAGCGTTATTGTAATCTTAAAGACGCAATTAAGCGACGTATTAAAAAATATCACCGTTTTTTTCACATTAACATTCTCAAATTGTGCATTAAAAAACCGTGCGTTTTTCGCTTATAAACAAGTTGAATAACATTGTTGCTATTTACGCTATCTCACCGAAAATAGATGCAATGGATAGCTGGCAAAAAAATACAGTTTTAAAATAAAAAAAGTACCC
>NW_019416505.1:488805-490500 GCF_000390285.2 Anoplophora glabripennis | reverse complement strand
TGATAAAACACGTACAGAAGTTCTTGGCGCATTTTCCATTATTTGTTGGACATTTTCTTTTAATTCTTCAGTCCGCTTTTTAGGTCGGCCGCTTCCTTCTTTTCTTGTTACACTGCCCGTTTCACGAAAAACATTAACACAACGCTGAACTGCACTTTGAAAAATTTTGTACTCAACAACGCCGGGAAATTGATTTTGAAATTCTATGAAACATTCCTCAATAGAATACTTCCATATTCCATCAATCTTGCGTCCATTTCTAAAGTAGGACTCTATGATAAACACTTTTTGTTCTTGAGAAAACACCATTTTAAACGCTTTTTAAAACGAAAATATTCAAATTGATAGCGGCGATATAGCGCTTTGACAGATGACGTTTAAGTTCATTTGCTATACGCTACGCCCTACGTCCAAATTTTCAGAACCAACTTGACCACGTTTTTATTTGAACGCTCGTTATTATGTTCCTTCAGACAATTTTACAATAATCTAGGGGATAGGACTTTTTTCGAGTAAAAATTTAATTTGCTTGGTCTACGGGACAATTACGTGTCCGCAAGGCCACCACCGTTTTCACCTCAATTCAACGAAAAAATAACGCAATTATCCATTGTTATGAGATTCGTGCGAACGTTCCGTGATGGATTTCCTGTTATTACGCCGAGTGTCATTCCAAGCTGGTTTTAATTAGAATTTGCGAACGGCCGACGTCAATTTAAATTGTTTAAAAGGTGAATTCAACGCGGCGCGCGAGGAGGGAGTCTATTTTCTAAAACGCGACGCGTGCAGACGTCATCGCCGTATTGAATTGAATCGATCCTTTTCGTATTGTTCGTCGAGACACGACAAAAGAGTGTTAGCGTAATAATGTCCTCGGTTTTATGAGGCTTCGATAATAAGTACCCAGCAATAGTTTACAATAAAAAAAATGTATGTATAGGTGAGGCAACCGTGTGAATTACAGTGGCTCCTGTCAGAACCATTCCGGCAGGATGAAAGATCTCGCGTACGCCACGGGTTGTACAGAGCCTTCATAATACTCAGTCGAATTAGAGTTTGATCGTGAAAAAATTATCGGTATGATATCAAAAATGTAACTCGACTTGTTGGCAAATTGCAAATAAGTGTCAAAATTACGTGTTTTTTCACTTTTTTTTACTGCCCACGAAAATCTAGACAACTAGGAATATTAGTCATTTTAAGACCTCTTTTATGCACGCATTTTTCTCCTCTCAACGCGAAATTGAGAAAAACGCGGCATATTTCTGCTCCATTTTATGCACGCGTATTCTATCAGTTGTCGCCAATTCCATGCCACACAGTAGTCAGTGAAGTACATGAAAATGGATCCGTGTATATTGTATTTGTGCTATAAAAAAATATGTAATAGAAAACGTAAGAGGCGATGGGCAGTACATCCAATTAATAGAAATAGAATTCAATTGCGTCCATTGCATCCATGTCCCGCTTGATCAATAGCTAAACTAAAACTAAAACAAACTGTGCTAAAACTATTCTTGACAGACAGAGCCACTGGACTTGCGACAAAGAGCGCTTTGCATAAAAACGCCGATATACTTTCGTGCTTTTTCGGAACGCGTGTCGCCAAGCGTTCTGTAAAGCCATCGCGACAGAATTGAAAACGCGAGAGCAAATAAACGAGCGTAAAATGCATAAACGTAGTAACTCTATTCA
>NW_019416505.1:474980-487401 GCF_000390285.2 Anoplophora glabripennis | reverse complement strand
CACTATGTGTGTACCAAATTTCAAGTGTCAGCAAAGCTTCGAACAAATTTGGCAAAGTTTCGAGTTTCAGATGCCGATGAATGTATAACACCTTATAGAACAAAAAGTTTTGCTCTCCTGATTTTCGGCTTTAGCGTCAGTATTGTATATATATTGAACTATAGATTTCGAAAGTTTTATCACTTTTTGTTTATAACTGACATTTTTACAGCAACTTTAAAAAATTGACGTTTTATACCGTTTTTTCAATCTCACGGCTTTGTCATTGCAAATTTCGTAATCGGACCACCCCCATTTTTGTAGCTATTTTTATTACGAACAAAATCATGTCCTAAGCATTTTTTCGTACAGTCATCCCGCCGAGTTATTGAAAGAAAATTACTAAAAAAAAATTTTTTTTCACGATTAAATTGTTAATAAAATACTTTGTCAGCAAATTAGCCTGTTATTGTACTCATCATTTAAAGTAGGCCTGTGTAGTTATTTCCGGGTTATCAAGGTTTGACACAGGTCGAACCTCTACCAACTGGACTAAAAGTATTTAAAGTCAGATTTCACCTATTTGTTAACTGTAAAATAAAGGTCGAACGCGGAAAACTCAATTTTCGACAATTGCGCATCGTTATTGTAAAAAGCAATAGATGTTGATGAAATTTATGGAAAAGACGGTCAATCCAATGACCAAACGCCGATTCGATTGACCGTGAAATTGTTGCTCCCGCTATTTGTTAATTAATTTTGTTTGTTTTTTTGCAACTAATTGTTTAATTATTAAACATTAATTTTAAAAGTTAATACCGTCGATATAGGTTTTAATTGATCCGAAGAAACGTATCAAAAAGAAAAATTTAATTAGCCCTTTACAACCAAAATAGGACGTGCAAAACAGCGTTATAAACCAATTGTCCTAGGGTCAGGCAGAAGCCGCTCGAGAATTCGCTCTTTTTGCATTAAATATAACTTTTTTACGGTAATTAAAAAAAAGAGACATCACCTAAGCCTCTTTGTTCCCGAGATGGCTTTTTTATAACGTTAATTGTTAATTGGACGTGTAGACAGTTAATTTTTTCTTATAGATAAAATAGCATTATAAAGTTACATTACTTAAATTAAATTAAAACTCAGAAAATAATAGACTTCCTATATTGTCATGTTCTCGATAAAGACTACACATCATGTTTAAGTCAAAACGATGTCCTTCACTAGCTATCCACAAATTTACTCTATTGTGCATATATTCATACACATTCTTGCAGCTGTTGTTCTGTTATATGATTAATTTCCCGAATTGCTGCTTCTAATTGCATTGCTGCTATAAAAATAGTATGTACACGCAGGCTTGCAAAGAGTGTGACCCGTCTCCATTTCGAGTACCACTTTGAAAATGAGCCACTACAATAATGTTCTGGAGTAGAAAAAAGTATATTAAATTTTGTTTGTGTTACAAACATAGGTTGCATTGCAACATACCAATACTACGTCGACGAAGTGCTAAACAATTAGTCGTAAAAACAACCAATTAGTTTGCAATATGTACGACTTAATATTGAAGCAAAAAGGAACAATAAAACGATAACAGACACGGACGACGGACGCTACTGTAAAATGCACAAATGTCGATTTAGCGTTCGGTCATAATGATTCGTTTACAGCGAACAATAACAACTCGTTGCGTCTACGCTTGAGACAATGCTATCGCCAATTGGTTGAAACGTAATCTTGATCTTATTATTTTAACAATTTTTAATTTTACCAAAACTTAATTGCCAACGCAATACAAGTTTTTCTCAGACTTTGCAAGTTTTCTGGCGAACAGTGAGCTCCAAAATATTTTCCCCAGAAGGGGTAAGCCACTTCTGACCGAGCTCTTCGTTCACCAAGTGGCCGTGGAAAATTTGGCAGGCGCCATTCAGCTGAAGGCTGGGCACCGGGTTCAAGGATCTACATTATATTCGAGACGATATCCGGTGTAGCGATTTATTAGAAGCCACACATTGCCTTTAACTGGGACCTATTAGCATCGATTTAGGACATGAGACGGGGAGTCGAGTGTATTAATGAGAAACGAAGTCAATGGAGAAACATTTAAAGTTTAATTCGGACGATCGGATTAGAGAGTAAGCTGTAAATTCACAATCTAACGTGGTATTAGTTAACCAGGCCTTAACCAGTGTCAAAAGTCCCTCACTTATAAAAATTTACATAGACTTTTTACATATTTGTAGTGGTTTTTTACACGAATAATGTAAATGAATTGAATGTACATAATATTTTTATTTCAGAACGTATTATGCCGTTGACTCCAGAACAAGATGTAATGGCTCATTTTCGAAGTGGAACTCGAAATGAAGACGGGTCACGGACATTCTCTTTACAATCCTACATCGATCAATTTATGACGGAATTTCCAGACGCAAACATTGACTATGACACTTTCTCAAACCGGAAAAGTGCTACTGTAAAAGATTTGAAACCAAATACTGCATTTGCAAAGGAAAATCTACGAGCAGACCAACTGTACTTACAGAAAATGTCATCGATAATAATATACCTACAGCAGCGAATAAATCAAGTCCTACAATGTCCGTATCAAAGTTGTCTGCTCAAACAAGTACTTTTTTTGTTAAGTTCGTGCAAATATTCTCAAATTTAGTTCGTCTCTAAAACATTTTAACTTTGAAATTGCGAAAGTTGACGTCAAACAAAAAAGTATCTACTACAAAAGTTGTAGATCATGCAAAAATCTACAACTTTTGTAGAAGTCATTTTTTAACATAACCTCAGAATTTCCGAGAAAAATGCGAAAAACAGGTTTTTTTCTGATTTATGTTTTTTATTTCTCATTTCCGCAAAAATAATTTAATTTTGACGAAATTTAGTGAAAGTATACCTCTGTCTTAAATAACCTCAATTTTTTTAGATAAAAAAATCGAGAAGTTTCTGAGATATTCATTTTTTTCGGCCTGAAACACTTTTTTTCCAAAGAAAAATTCTACTTAAAAAAATTACCGTACAGAGTTCTGCCAGTAATCATTTTTTTCGTTTTGACATATACTTTTTGGTGAAATACAAAAATTTTCAATCACAATTCAAAAACATGCTCAAAAATAAAAAAAAGTAAAATATAACTTGCAGCAATAAAATTTTCAGTAATTGTTAATTTGTTTAAATTTAAATAAAAATCAAAAACTGAATACACCATTCAATTGTACGGAAAAAATACAAAAAAAAACTGTCTCATTGTTTGACCCAAAACTATTTTTATACAGTATTGCTATAAACATAAGTCGAATTTTTCCGTAGGATAGATTAGTGTACTTATTTTTTTAAAGTTTGATGAATTCATAGATATACAGTGTGTCCAAGTTAAGGATGGGATAGCATTAGGATCTAGGAAACGGTAAAATATACGGGGTGGCTCAGATTAGAAAAAAGTTGTGTTTTTTATACCTAACAATATGCTGCTTAAAAAGTTTTAAAATTCCGGGTAGTTCCGGAAATATCCGGAAAAACCTTAAATTTTGCTAAATTGTTTAATTTTTTTCTGGCTTTATTTGAAAACGAGTTTTAAAATAAATTACATATTTACAACGTCACTGCTATTTTTATGACAAAATTTAAAGTCATTTTTAATTCTAAATTAAAGGATATTACTATTGTCATCGCTTAATAAGTTTTTAGCTTGTTTTATCTATAATTTAAAATTTTTCCTGAGTACGACTGAACGCTTTCAAAATATTTATTGGATGAAGTCATAACAGTATAAAAGTCAATACCGCACAAAATATACAACAATTTTTTACTACTGTTAGCAATACTAATTAGAAATAATAAAATATTTCATAAATTCGTATTATTTTTTTATTAGGCACTTTTTAAATTATGGATTGAAAAAAATTGTTGGATATTTTGTGCTGTATTGACTTTTATTCTCTCCCCTCTCTCTCTCTCTCTCTCTCTCTCTCTCTCTCTCTCCTCCAATAGATACAGGTATTTTGAAAGCGTTCAGAGCCGTACTGAGGAAAAAATTTTTAATGATAGGTAAAAACCTTTTTAAGCGATATATTTAAAAAAATTAATCTGACGATGGCCCGTCGAAAACGAAACGTCGGATTGCAAAAATGTTAACGCCATTGGATAGAGCGAAAAAAGTGGCAATGTGAATATGCAAGCCAGAAAAAAAATAAAACGATTTTGCAAAATTTCAGGTTTTCGGATTTCGCGTCAATAGTAGACTTTGCAGTTAATACTTACTTTGTATTGCTGAAATCTCAAAACATCCTGAAATAATTTATCATTTGTGCATTTGTAATTCGACTTAGATGTTTATAGCAATACTGTACAAAAATAAAGTTTTGGGTCAAACAATGAAACACAGTTTTTTTTTCCGTAGAATTGAATGGTGTAATCAATTTTTGAATGTTTTTTAATTTAAATGAATTATCAATAATAACTGTAAAATTCATTGTTGCGTCATTTTTTATTTTTTTGCATTTTTGAGCATATTTTTGAAATGTTATTACAGATTTTTTTATTTCACCAAAAAGTATATGTCAAAACGAAGAAAATGATTACCGGCAGAACTCTGTACGATGATTTTTTTAAGTAGAATTTTTCTTTGAAAAAAAGTGTTTCAGGCCGAAAAAAATGAATATCTCAGAAACTTCTAGATTTTTTTATCTACAAAAATTTAATGTTATTTAAGACAGAGAAAGGTATACTTTCACCAAGTTTCGTCAAACTTAAATTATTTTCGCGGAAATGAGAAATAAAAAACGAAAAATCAGAAAAAAACTGTTTTTCGCATTTTTCTCGGAAATTTTGAGGTTATGTTAAAAAGTGACCTATACAAAAATTGTAGATTTTTGCATGATCTACAACTTTTGTATTGGATACTTTTTTGTTTGACCTTAACTTTCGCCAGAAATCCCAATGATACAATTTTTCATAACTTTTCAACCCCCCAAATCAACCCTCCGCCTACTCTGCTCATGCATGTATTTTATTTAGGTTTATTATAAGCCCTTTTACCATTTCCACTTATAAAAGTCCAGGTAACATTTTTTTTTCTCCAAGTGTAATTTGGTTGGACTATAATTAATAACCTAAGTATTTCATTTTAAGGTTTTCAGTTGGAACATGTCATAAAGCTTTAAAAAAAATAACTGCATTTATATCTATACAAGGCAACTGTAGTGCAGGAATACCTCTCATAGACTATGGAAGACGATTACAGAACTTGAGCGGTACATATAAAACATGAATAATAATTTATTGGACTTGTCGTTTTTTACTGATGAAACATGGTCTCAAATATCAGATTATGTTTAGAGACAAAATTATAGAACATTTGTAGAAACCAGTTTACATCCCTTAAAACTAGGCGTTTGTGTATGTCAAGAATAGAACAGAACAACTACAAAATGCGTACGGAAATATGCACAAGGGAGTAAATTAGTGGATAACTAGTGAAGGACATCATTTTGAACATATGTAATGTTTCATCGCAATACTAATTTATTAATTTAAATTTGCATTTCCTTTTAATAAAGTTAAAAGCATTTCAACGGAAAAACCAAAGTAAGTATATTTCGGAGGTATGTACTACTAAATTATATGTATTAAGTTTAATATCGATAGTCCTTTATTAGAGTTTTATGAAAGTTTACGACACGCTCTTCGTATTTAACAGTTTGAATTGAAGTTATATTGAATTGTATGGGACGTTACACAAGACATTTAAGTAACTATAATATTCAGACTTTGAAACGTTTGATGTGGAGTATTATTATAATTTCATTCATGATAGAAAAGGTTATTGAGAATAGTTTTATTACCGTTCATTATTCTAAACGAAACAAAGTGTTGTCAAAAAGGAGCAGTGGATGTAAATCGTGTTTAATAGAGATAAAAATGCCTCGCATACACAAGAAGAGTGTTTCTAAATCTTATAGACGCGCTATAAACTATTATAGAAGAGAAAAACATTATAGGTACATCTTCATAGCAAAGTGGAAAACAAAGTAACTAATGTTCTACATAATTATTTAATCTTTTAAATGCTTAAATATTTTGGGAGAATATCGGCCTGGAAATCCCACGCTTATGTGCAGCTATTAACAAATAACGAATTCCGGAAACTAAGTACATAATAATATTTATCTCTAATCGCGATCATAATTATGTAATAAATATTCTGCAAGGACTAACTTTTCCAGTAGTAGGTACTTAGGAAAATATTCGGTTGTAACTATAAAATAATTAATAAACACACTTTGTACTTGGAACACGCGATTAAATCACGTGAGTTTCGTCTAATAAACTTCTGGGAAATGTTAATTACCATATTCAGGAACGATAAAATTTCTGTAATATTTTTCCTAATTTAGGTACAAATTTACGCTTGCATTAGTATTATTACTAAAATAATCTAGGTATTAATTGTACCTAACTAAATTTAAATATCCACTGCATTTGACTGCATGGCAAAAAAACGCCAAGCATATTCATAATTATTTTAGTTACATAATATCACGTTTGGATTTAGCGCAAAGCCTTGAAACTGAATTCGAATTATATTTTTAAATCAATCAATTGAATCGAATTGTCTGTAAGTTTCCATTGACTTAAAACTACTACTTTAAATGCATCTGGCTGGTATTATATTTTTAAAAACTTGTTCTGTCGGGAAGTTACGAACAAAGGCTTTTAACTTGTTAATTTGACTTCCTCCTGTATTCTTAATTTTTTTTCAAATTCATGAAGATTACCAGCAGATAGTTATCTTGCCAACTGTGCAAAGAAAAACCTTTACAAACATACGTTTGCTGATTGGAAACAATTGACAGATAAGCAAGTCCACCTTTTGCTGATGTCATAAGAGTAAAATACTGTGCTATTTTCAGTGGGTAGACGTCGCATGCAATATTAATAGAACCAGTATTAGCAAAATCCCTAACAGAATATACATTGAAGTACACTACAACTTTGTTGTTGATTAGGTCAGTTTTCATATACAATATACATATACAGGGTGTCCCGAAATTAATGGGACACAGAGCAAGAGTAGATTCCTTACATCAAAATAATGCGATTAAGCCAAACTTACCTTGGTCCATTTGTGGCTAATAAAAAAGTTACAGGGCGTTAAAGTTGAAATTTTGAATTCGAAATTCTTAAAATTCTTAGAAAGTTTTCAAAGGATTCTTTTGAAAATTTGGATTAGGGGGTTTTCTGGGACGAGAAAAACGAATCCGTACTTAATTTTGCTGTAGACGCTAGAGGGCGCTACGAAATGTACTCTTGGTTGATAAAAACTGGTTATAACTTTTTTATCAGTGTGTGTACGAAAGTTTTAATAGAAAAATATTGTTCTCCTATCTATTTTTCACAAATAAGGGATACTTGTTTTATGTCGATAAATTTAACCGTTTTCGATTTATTTCTTGTTTTTCTATTGGATGCAATAAAATAAAATACATAATTTATTAAAACTACTGAACTACTGAAGTGGTCACTTCTGCTAATTGATTACAGGATAAATGTTGTATCTTTTACTGATTGTTTTAAATTGAAAATGTGTTTTTTTTTCGTAAAAATCTAATCTTTTTCATCAAAAAATGTTAAATAACGAAAAAAAGAAAAAAGTGAAAGGAATATTTTTTAATTATAAAAATTTAATGTAGCCACCTGAATGTAATTAAATTATTATTAAAAATAATCTTTAGTTTTTTACGTAAGTAACTACAAACTTTTATTTTATTTTATTTTATTGCATCCAATAGAAAAACAAGAAATAAATCGAAAACGGTTAAATTTATCGACATAAAACAAGTATCCCTTATTTGTGAAAAATAGATAGGAGAACAATATTTTTCTATTAAAACTTTCGTACACACACTGATAAAAAAGTTATAACCAGTTTTTATCAACCAAGAGTACATTTTGTAGCGCCCTCTAGCGTCTACAGCAAAATTAAGTACGGATTCGTTTTTCTCGTCCCAGAAAACCCCCTAATCCAAATTTTCAAAAGAATCCTTCGAAAACTTTCTAAGAATTTTAAAAATTTCGAATTCAAAATTTCAACTTTAACGCCCTGTAACTTTTTTATTAGCCACAAATGGACCAAGATAAGTTTGGCTTAATCGCATTATTTTGATGTAAGGAATCTACTCTTGCTCTGTGTCCCATTAATTTCGGGACACCCTGTATTTTATATCAGTAATAAAACTTACCTAAAAAGTAGTTTTCGAGTATCGCTTATTTATTTAGACTATTTAGAGCCATTTATAATGAAGTACATACTATAAAATATTCGTATATATCCATGTATCATTCCAAAAAAAAAAAAAAGAATAAAAATCAGTGCAATCTAGTATTACATAGTTCGCTCCTGTTTAGTTTAATTCTTAAAACGGAACGGCCTTTTCCATGCGGAAATAAAGAGTTATATGTTATTAAATTGCGTTGTCACACTGGTTTCCTTCTTGCAATTTTTGTATTTTAGCCTTGAGTTCAATAAAAAAAAATGTGTTTGTAAACACAGCTTTCATAATGATTTGTTGGTTGCTACGCGTAAATATGTATTGCATTAGTTTATGAGTTTTATGACCGTTAAATACTTTATCTACTCCAATTCAAAATAACAATTTGCAATAGGGTAAAGAATAAAGATACACATTTTGAAAGTAAAGAATGATATATCGCAGAGCTGGGTAATTCCTGGTGAAAAAGTAATTAGCAATTACAATTCCCTTTTTTTTCCTGTAATTGTAATTGTATTTAAGTACTTTTTTTTATTAAAGTAATTTGGAATTGTAATTGCAGCAAAATTGTTATAGGAATTGTAATTTGTAATTATATTATTTGAACTATCGAATTACAAATTACTTCTATAAGTACAAATACTTTTTCCAATTACAATTACTTTTTCTAATAATTATAATTACTTTTAAGATCATGCGTATTGCGTAATTGCGTACAGACTTGCAGACTTCTATTATTTCATTTGAGGAAAGCCTTGTGCCGCGTGAACAATAAAAAGTGATTTTTTGAATTAACCTCAGAATTAACAGAGTACATTTTATTTTATTATAATTATTATTAATTTAGAAAATATACGAAGTAAAAATATGTTGTCTATAGCATCAAGTTTTATAAAAATATATATTATGTATCTATGTGTTACTGCTCTTATTTTGAGTTGAGAAAACTTCTGGTTCGGTTACTCAGCCTTTCACTCGTACTTGTTCGATTCGTAATTTTTTTAATAATAATTATTGCTTTCCAGTCTACCCAAAACTACTGTATTCTATATTTTGCAAATGTACTAACAACCAAAAAAAGAGCATCGGGTTGAATTAATTACCTGACCAATAATATAAAATTATAGTATGAACTGAACTAGTTTAAATTATTAGATTAGGAATAAAAATATAAAAATTCTATATTAGAAAATGAATAAGAATAATCTTTTCATTTTAGTATCAATTCTAATAAATAATAAAACGCAATATTACACAACACTTTTAATTTAAATTTTTAACTTAACTTTTTCCTTTTTCTCTGTTTGGTCACTATAATTTACTTTATCATAAAAGTAATTAGAAAAGTAATTGCTAAATCCATTTTCCATGTAACTGTAATTAAATTAATATAATTCCTTTTTTAAAGAATATACTTTGTAATTGTAATTAGTTCCTTTTTTTAAAAAAGTAATTTGTAATTGTAACTATTTTTAAATTACAAGTAATTACCCAGCTCTGATATATCGTTTAATCTATGTGAAATATAAATAAATAATTAAAGTTTCTGACGTATCAATGTAAAAAATAATATAAACACATTATGTAAATCTACATTGTCGATATAAGTATATTTAAGACACCTAAAGTGTAATTTTACTAAGAAACAGGAAAACTACATAGTACCTATTTTTAAGAAGAAAGAAAAATCTAGGCATTTTATTTTGTAATATTTTTAGATATATTTATGTACTTATCGGAGACAGTTTTTCTCTCGTCCAGGTCCATTTTGAGATACTCTTCAATAACGTTAAATGAAGATATACCGAGAGATTTATACAGGGTGATTCATAATTTCCTATAAAGTTTTTATCTAGGACGCTTCGTTCAAATAATACAGGGTGTTAAACTTGAAAAATTATTTTTATTTTTTAAAATGTAGAAGTACAAGTACAAGGTAAAGAATACATCGTAAAAAGAAAATACACACTCAAACGTGTAATTCTACACAATGTATCATGATTCATAAATATGTAAAATGTATGTATATTTTTCGTGTATAAAAACCAGTGCCCACCCCGAAATTTTCAGAAGAGTAAACAAAAATTTGTGTATATATTTATCAAAGTGATTTGACAATTCTTATAAAATTAAATCTAAAATGCGTTACCTCCTTCGAAACACCCGCTACCAAATTTTAAAATTATAATTTAATCATGATCTCGGCAGCAACCAACATAACATTCGGGCTAGCCCGTGGCCGCTGAATTAAACAACGCCGTACCCCAACCATAACTTGCATGCTTATACGCACCTAGGACTAGACAGTAATCGGAAACGTAAGTCCATCACTAATTTAGAATATTTGGCCCAAGTCGGGCGAGCCCGCACACCGCACACAGCTCGCATATACCCACTGAGCACCCATCGAGTGTTGTATCGACCACCTAAGACTTTTCACCAGTGGTTGGAAATATATATACGTATATTTATGTGCTGTAATTTTGTTCTTTAAATGAATTTTTGAACATTAGAACAATTTTTCCCTGCAAAGGTATTCCAGAAAACAAATTTTAGTAAACGAAGTAATAAACCGTTTTATAATAATTTGTAAATCGCGTTAAAAAATAAATACTATGATATGTTGAATGTTCTTTGACAATTATATTTATTAATGGTTATTTTGAAGCGTTACTGTTAAACTAAATTAAGAGTGATCGCTGAAAAATTTTCAATATTTTAATAGATTCGAGTTTGTAAATATGGAAGTGATATAAATTATTTTTAGGACTTTTAAATTCGATACATATTTATTTATTTTTTCAAATAATAAACTGTTCGATTAAAAAAAATAGCTTCTATTTAATATATTTTTTTTTATTTCAATCAGATTTTTAATAAATTATCATTTGAATATACATAATTACCTAAAATAACTCTACTCTCCGGGCAAGCCCTTCGACTTCACTATAGTACTTAGTACTATATTTTCTATGGTTTTATTTCATAGATTAGGAAGGTAGAGATTTGTTATTCCTTGTACTTCACGATTTGGTTGTTTGTAAGTTATAGGTTAGGGTTAGTATAGTGGTTTATATAGGTAAGTTTTTTATGTTTAATAGTTTGGAGTAAAGCAAAATGGCAAGCCGAAAATAGCGAATTGGTGAGTAGCAATAAAATCTAAAAAAAACGAGCGATCGGAGGAGCATACATATTCAACATTAAAATTTAAATTATTAGGAAAACAAAACATTCAAACTTTTCTTGATTCTGCATTTCGTGAGAATATTTTAAACCATAATAAAGACGTGGACGAAAATAGAGACATTGTAAAGCGCCTTATTGATTTGGTTATTTACTGATTTATTTATTTATTTATTTATTTATTTACTTATTAGAATTTTAGTATAATTTATCGTTAGTAATTTTAGCTATAAAAGTGATAGAGAATTTTTATTTTTAGAGAATATTTGTTTAGAGAATTATTATATAATTTTTTATGTCCTTCTATCCTTGCCTTATCCCCTATTCCGGCAAGAAATCACTGTGATGACATTCTCGTTTGTTCTTGCTGAACTATTAGGTATACTTTTGGAATAATATAATTTTCAAGTATATTTATATTAACTATCTTCATAATTCTTAAATTTTTTACACATTCAAATGTAAATAGACTAACGTAGATTGCAATTTATATATGATATTAAGTTACATGAGAAAAAATATTTTGCCCACCCATCTCAAAAAGTCACGAGCCGCCACTGATAAAAACCATTACAAATGTGTAAAAAGCCTATGCGAATTTTCGCAATTTTTATGAGTGCAGGTATAGTACGATCGTATTCGATGCAAAGTAATAAATCATTGCCTGTCAAGGGAAACAGTGCAACACATTTTATAGGGGGTTTTGGAAATTGAATAATTTCTTTATGCATTATGGATTAACAGTTATATATTTATGAAGGACAAAATGAAAAACAAAGGCATCTCCTTCGCACATTGGGCGGCAGGACAACAATACATTTATTACTCCCTTCATTATCCCTCATATGACTTGTGTCTTGTGTTTTTTGCGGCGGCGCGCGTGCCGGCCTGGCGTGGTCAGTTTCGTTTCGGTTGTATTGGTGCTGCGTGTTTCTCGCTCGCGATATTTGTGAGGTTATAACCTCAGACTAAGC
>NW_019416505.1:471613-473180 GCF_000390285.2 Anoplophora glabripennis | reverse complement strand
TGCTTCCAACTTCCGAATTATTCGACCTTTTGCCATAATATTAACCCACTATTCGGTCAAGTTGTAATATAGAACTGCTGGACATCATTAGATTGAAAATGCAGATCACAAACGTACTGTTTTATTTTAAATCTGTTGACAGTCATTCACTTCACATACTATTACCATATTTAAATTATTTTCGAAACTTTTTATTTACCATTTATAAAAACAAATTGTAATAATTATTGACTTGACTTCTAGTTTTTAGGTTAGTATACCTCCCCGCTCCCCAATATATCTATTAAACTCAATATAAATAAAATAAAATTGGTTATTTGCTTACTTTACTCGTATTTATGAAGCTACATTCATTTGGGGCATATGGAACAGTAGCGCCATCCCAACTTCTGCCATTTCTTGGACAAATTTTGTCAATTTTCCCGTATGAGTTCGTGCTCCTTATCTAGTCTCCATGCTTCAGCCTATCAGTCTTTTGTTCTACATACCTATGTGGTTGTGTATTTATTTGCTTTATGGGAAAGATTTTCAAATAAATTATGATTTACGCTTACACAAAATGTTTATTTTAGAACCAATAAAATTTATCAAGAATCAGTCATTAAATAAAAAAATCCTATTTCTATAATTCTAAAAATAAACAATATCTATAATTTGTTATGACATGACCGTCTCGGCTGCGAAACAGCATAGCGTTTGATGGTCGTACATGAATTTACGACGGAGATTTGTTAAATTATTGAGGTCATATAGATAGGTAAAAATGACGAAAACTCACGATTTTGCAGACAGATTATGTTCACGTATTCTGTGCGTGAGATAAATACCTATTAGATTATACGAGTACTATATAGTTACATTATAAATACAGCAATAGAGAGAAGTATGATTTCTAATCAAAATTTCCTTATTATGCAAAATTTTAATTTATACACCAGGAAAATTAGCGAAAATAAAAGAGAAACTCGAAAAAAGTCCTATCCGCAATATTATTGTAAAATTGTCTAAAGGAACATAATACAAGACATCTCTCATCTCGCGAGTCAAAAAATTTTATTAGCTAACTTTTTTATTTAGACAAATAAGTGAGGAAAACAGTTTTTTCAGTTTGCAGGGTAAACCATCAATTTTAGGGAAAAGTGACTCACGGACAGCTCGTAGGGGATAAAATTATCTACAAAATGAGACCCGTTAAATTAAAATCGGTTAATAAACAAAAAAGTAATTGCAAAAAAACAAGAAAAGTGCCCATTTTTAATTTGTTTATAATAACTATCGCATTTATTGTTAAAATTTTATAAAACCTATGACAAGTTGAGGGTTTTGTCATACTTTAAAAGTGTGTCAACAGTGGGTGCTGTAGGTGCAATAGTTTTCACACAATTTGTTTATAACGGAGGCTCCCAAAGTTATGAACTTTAAGCCTCTGTACATACAGGCGTTAATTTTTAACCAAACATGATTCTGAAAGCGTCGTTGTAATCTCAAAGACGTAATTAAGCGACCTATTAAAATATATCACCGTTGTTTGGACACTAACTAAAATTGTTAATTTGTTTATATGTAT
>NW_019416505.1:461461-470001 GCF_000390285.2 Anoplophora glabripennis | reverse complement strand
GAGTCACTTTTCGCTAAAATTGATGGTTTTCCCTGCAAAGTGAAAAAACTGTTTTCCTCACTTATTTGTTTAAATAGAAAAGTTAGCTAATAAAAGTTTTTGACTCACGAGACGAGAGATGTCTTGTATTATGTTCCTTTAGACAATTTTACAATAATCTAGGGGATAGGACTTTTTTCGAGTAAAAATTTAATTTGCTTGGTCTATTAATTTACTGAGACGGAATACATTTCCTTGGAATTTTATCGATTCAAATGAATTATTACGTATTGTAATAGTTTCGAGATTTTGTAGTTTTGAATTTTTAGGTGGCGGAAGCTATACTATCGCATTTTTTTCATCAAATTTTATTTATTTCCTCGGCGTTGCCATTACCTAAGTTAACTCATTTATTCGAGCTTGCTTCAAAATGACACCAGTAGCTATTTTCGAACTAAAGAAAAAAAAGTGGCTTCTCAGAAGTTCAAGTTCTTGGAAGCATTAAAAAGAGCCTCTCTGTTTCGGGAAAAGAAGTTATGAAGTTTATTAAAAAAAATGTAACTAATTTTTAAAACAATATTTTAGTTTAGTTTAGTTTAGTTTAGTTTTATTACAAACATTGCAATGTTTTAAATTTTGGTTGCACACTGTCAGAAATGGTGAAATTAATATTTTAATTTAAATATATTAATAATAATAAATATGAATGTGGAAGTAAATAAAATAATTGTTTAAATTAAAACCTTACAATTGTAGTAGCCAGGCTAAGCCGTAATTAGCAACTCACTTAACCTTAAATTACTTTAATAATACTTTGATAAAAGTAATACATACATATACACATATATATATAAGTACAAACTGAATGCTAGCAAGACTCAGAGTCGAATACCTCTCTATAGTCCCCATCGGTATCCCGTACCGTAACATAAATAAACACAGGGCTAGACATAATATTTCACTATCTCAAGAGGCCCTACATTATGAATATTCAACCGGTGTCTCATCTCAACTGCCGCTTGCCCATNAATTGTAGTAGCCAGGCTAAGCCGTAATTAGCAACTCACTTAACCTTAAATTACTTTAATAATACTTTGATAAAAGTAATACATACATATACACATATATATATAAGTACAAACTGAATGCTAGCAAGACTCAGAGTCGAATGCCTCTCTATAGTCCCCATCGGTATCCCGTACCGTAACATAAATAAACACAGGGCTAGACATAATATTTCACTATCTCAAGAGGCCCTACATTATGAATATTCAATCGGTGTCTCATCTCAACTGCCGCTTGCCCATCTTCCTTTTTACATTTGCGTAACATCAAGCTGACTCAGTGCTTTTTCTCTGGTGAGCAGTGGCGTGTCGTTACACAATTAGATGTAATATTTAAGCAGGTATGAAAAATATCATATATTTTTTCTGCCTTTATTTAACTTATTATATTAAAAAAAATGTTAATATCGAAACATGATTATTCAGAGAAAATAAGGTTGGAAAAACATGTATATACAATTGCCACAATCTTTGACATCACCAGATAATTTTTTTTATTTTTCTCAAAATTATAGGAAATCCTTAATTTGACCATTTTATTAATATTAAGGTGAAATATATAAATCTTGCTACTGAAAATATTTTAGATCGTTTTTTAACTGAGGGATAATATTGACATGAATCTTAAACTTGATTTTTATTGTATAGAGAGCGTTCAAAAAAATAGATAATAGATCCTACGCCAAAAGTCAAAATAGTTTTAGTAAAGTTTGAAATAATCTTCTTCACTATTACTACGGACATGATATAAAAAAATTATAATGTGGCGATTTTCTAAACTGTAAAACTATAAACTGTAACTGTATTACAGCATAAACACACTTTTTGTACTACATAATCACAAATTATTACAATAGCAACACTTAAAATTACATTGCAAAATAATACAGTAAAAATGAACGGTAAATACATTTGTACTGTAATTTATATTTTCGTCGTAGGTATTATGATTTTAGTGAAAAAATCCACTTCATTATGGCAATAAAACGACTATAAAATAATAAATACTTTACTACTTGAAGAAGTATCCAAATATTTCAACAGTTTTTATGCATCAATCAGTTTTTACAAATTTAACAACATTAGACGAGTAGAAGTAAATATATGGGTAATACAAAAGTAAAGCAAGGCAATATTTGACCAAACGATTTTTGAAGCTGAGTAATATGTATGTGAACAAGAAGTTCCCCCGTTTATTTAGTAAAAACCAAAATGTTGCATTGCACTAAACGCCAAGAATTGTTATCAAAATTTAAGTTTACAGTAAAAGTTTATTTGGGAAAAAGACAGCAGTAAGTACTTAAGTTTACTTTGAAATAATTTCTACTTAAACTTCCACTGTAATTTTTATACATTCCAATTTAGGGAAAATAAAAACATATGAAAGTATTTTTTTATTTATTTAACATGATTTATTTATTTAATGTGAAAGAGAATTGCAGCAAATCCGAAAAATTACCAGTTCTTTTTTTTACTGTGAAGATATAGGTACCCAACCGTGAACATATTAAAAAAACCACATTGTGCTTTTCTACTTTTAAGTATTTATACATTAATTAAAAATGAATCTGACATTGTTTTTTAATAAGAGTATGTAGGTCGTATACATAGCGTTAAGATAGTATTTTGCGAAACGAGACGCATAGTGTTTATAATCGGATTAGAGCCAACAATGAACACTGTAACCTTTTCAAATAATCTTGATTTCTGATAATACAGTGTAGACGTAAATATTTGAACTCCGTTAGATAAATGCTTCCATGGGATTAATATACAACGAGGTATATAATAATTCATGTAAGTATAAAATAAATGTCTTCCCTTCTCTAAATGGTCCAATTAACTAAGCCTTTAAATCGAAAATTTTGCCAACTTGGCTGAATTTTTGATATGAGTTAGTTTAAGGTATATTATAACAATAAGTGAGAGTAATTTTTTGTTCAACCCCCGGCCAAGGGTGGAAAAAGAAAAAACAAAGGGCTTTTTCAAGATAACTCAAAAAGGGTAAGAGCTAGAAAAAAAATTTAAAAAAAATCATCCGAAAAATGATTGAATTTTGTAATTTTTTTTTCAATCTGCTCTAAAATATGTAACTTTTCTGTTCAGAGAAATAGATATATTTTTCAATTTTTAATAAGAAAGTTATAACAAAAAATCAAATTTTTAATCGTTAATTTTAATGATTTAACAAAATTAAATTTCTGAAATCTTCCCTTAACTTCTAGCCTCCCTAACTCTGTTAATTNAAATTTTCAAGGTCAAACGGCTTTAAATGAATCTGGAAATTTTTAGTTGCATTTGCAATATTACCGAAAAACTGACGTTCGCGAGAAGGATTTTCATTTAGATTTTATAAAAAACAGAAATATTAGTTCGGCTCGTGGACTTAAATCCTTTTTGTCCTCAATTTTGCATCTGGAAAATGGCGTTTCCAATAAAATACATAGTGGATTATACATAGGAAATACTTCTACAATAATAATTATTGATACAAAACAAATATTAAAAAAGAACCGTTACAATCGTGCACTGGGTGACGGCGACGTATCGAGTATCGAGGCAGTCGATGGGCGATAGCGACACTGCTTCAATTTCCGCGTCACTCCGTTCCCCCACGCCGTAGTTTACTCACGTGTTGGCTGCCTCGTTGCCATGACAGCCGCCGTAAATAAAGCTACGAAGTGAAGCGGAATCCAAATTTATTTCGATCCGCGTCACTTACTTTTAAGGTATACGTTGTATGATACTAGGTAGATGTTCGCGATTAGCGAAGGCAATGTTTTTTTAGGAGGCGTTCACCGCGCAACTATTCTTTATATTTCTGCGTATAAAACAAACACAATATATTTTCAATATAGAATTATACCTAAATTATAAAATTTTTATAAAATTAAAAGTAATTTTATATTGCACAACCAAACGGAAATTTTAGGTGAAGCGGTGCTTCACTTGCGTCACCTGGCGAGCCGCCACTGCTTGGTACTTTATATGTGTAGTTATTGCTGCCAAATTCATTAAGAATGGTGTTGTCTTATAAACTCGGAAGTGAAGACACGGAAAAAGGTGTAGCAAAGTATCAAAGAATTCCACACACAGTTTTTTCAAAATTTTGTTAAAAATAGTGAAAGGTCAATGACAAAATGTTGCAATTAATATTGTTATAATTTGTTGTTAATATTTTACTTGAATTTCGAGTTTTACGTCACTCATTCGTAATTTATCTAAGCAGTTGTACAACGCATTGTAAATCATTTTTTATTTGACAGAGATCATTACCCGTTTGTTTTTGACGAATATACAACTGTATATAATATGTAGGCACCTATCTACGTATTGTTTTGAATGATGAACAAATATGTTATCTTTATGAACTGTGTAAAAACAGATAGAGAAAAATTAGTAATAAATAATGAGGAAATGGCAGAGATCGTATAACATATGAATGCAAAGATAAACATGTCGAGATAAGGTTTACACTTTTTTTTTCGTCGTAAGCATTGAATGTATACGTTGCAGTTTAAACTTGACGAAGGTAACGGGACTTATTTGTAAACACGATTGTAAACCACCTGATTCGTTCGGTCTGATAAGAATTGTCGAGTAGAGGAAGGTTATGTAAGAAATTCTACTGTTTTTTTTTTTAATTATATACACATACGGGATCCATTTTTTAAATATATACATTGAATAATTGCCAATGTGAAATAGAAATTATAGCAATCATTACTTTCTGAAAATTAGAAACCAAATGAGGTGAACAAACGTCTTGACACAAAATAGATGTACCCCTAAAATTGGGCACCAATTTTAAAATCGATTATTTCGAGGACGTAGTTTTATTTTAAAGATTTTTGTTTTGAATTATAGGTTTATTTGTCAGTAGAAACGCTAAGCGAATGTTTCAAACGAATCAAACTGTAACCCTATTATTTTCTATTACAACACACCAAAACATGACATGCCAGTAATATAAATTAAAAAACAAGTCGTATTTTGTTTTTTAATATTATCTGTTTTAACTTTCCTAATTGCGTCCCTATCTACTTTACGTACGTAAACTGTGTCAATCAGGTTAGTAAGATATCTCGTACTAATATTAGTTATTATTTAATAAATCACATACAAAAAAATATTCGATATGGCTCTATATTGATATTTAAAAAATATAGTGACTTTAAAATAACGCGTTGTTAAGCCATACAAAAGAAGTACGTTTTACTATTTTTTCCCCATTGGCTTTCTCTAATAGTTAATTTATAAAGGTAACAACTAGCAACGCTGATAGTGCACTGATACAACTTACCAGGCTAATTCCTGGTGGCCCGCTTTACGCCCCCCATAAAAAAGAATGAAAGTGCAGTTGTAAAAGACACACATGTATATAATTATGTTGCGCCGTTCTTTTAACGCTGCAACATCATATCTAAATGAATGATTTACAATTTTCTCCTCAGTTGAGTGTCAAATCGGAAGCAACCAACATCGGCTGGTTTCGAACGCTTTCAACATGGAGAAGTCTCCCTGGCGTTCAATGTCAAACCATGCCACCTGTCACCCGCATAAAATGTCAAAATTCAAAGTATCAATCATCTATCTCATACGGCTTTGCCTCGCCCTGCACAAAGACAAATCCCGGTATCTCTACATTTTCGCCTTCGTCAAGAACCTCCGCGACTACCTGCCCCTCACCGAGGGCCAACCGGAGGAGAGGACCATCAGGTACTGGGTGCGTCACACCATCCCCGAAACCATCGCCATTGCCGACAGATTGTTCGAAGAGGAAAAGTATGTGGATGTGTACGAGCTGCTGAACAGGATCAGGTTCAACAGGGAGGTCGAGGTGTTGTGGAGGATCGCGAGGGCGCTGTACAACCTCAGCTTCGAGAAGGGTGTGACACAGGCCGAGAGGTGGGAAATGATCGAGGAGGCTCACGAAATGCTGCGGATGGCCGTGGAGACAGGTCAGTTCATCTATACAGGGTACACTTGGGCAAACACCTAATGACTACTTGTGGGTAAAAAAATTAAGGGCATAAAAAAATTGGAACTTCTCTTTACTTTAAATCCACTGTGGAAATTAACTTTTTCTTGGTATAATCATATGCCAATGAAGACCGAGGCAGGTTCTTAAAGTTAGTACCTAATAAAAAATTCAAGGACGGCACATCCCGAAAATTTTAACTTCTTTGTGACCATTCAAAATAGTTAACTGTACAGGGCGATTTAGAAATATAATAGAACATTAAAAAATAAGACAATTTTTTGTCACGAATATGTACACTCGACGCAAGATAAAAGNCCTCAGTTGAGTGTCAAATCGGAAGCAACCAACATCGGCTGGTTTCGAACGCTTTCAACATGGAGAAGTCTCCCTGGCTTTCAATGTCAAACCATGCCACCTGTCACCCGCATAAAATGTCAAAATTCAAAGTATCAATCATCTATCTCATACGGCTTTGCCTCGCCCTGCACAAAGACAAATCCCGGTATCTCTACATTTTCGCCTTCGTCAAGAACCTCCGCGACTACCTGCCCCTCACCGAGGGCCAACCGGAGGAGAGGACCATCAGGTACTGGGTGCGTCACACCATCCCCGAAACCATCGCCATTGCCGACAGATTGTTCGAAGAGGAAAAGTATGTGGATGTGTACGAGCTGCTGAACAGGATCAGGTTCAACAGGGAGGTCGAGGTGTTGTGGAGGATCGCGAGGGCGCTGTACAACCTCAGCTTCGAGAAGGGTGTGACACAGGCCGAGAGGTGGGAAATGATCGAGGAGGCTCACGAAATGCTGCGGATGGCCGTGGAGACAGGTCAGTTCATCTATACAGGGTACACTTGGGCAAACACCTAATGACTACTTGTGGGTAAAAAAATTAAGGGCATAAAAAAATTGGAACTTTTTTTGACTTTAAATCAACTGTGGAAATTAACTTTTTCTTGGTATAACCATATGCCAATGAAGACCGAGGCAGGTTCTTAGTTAGTACCTAATAAAAAAATCAAGGACGGCACATCCCAAAAATTTTAACTTCTTTGTGACCATTCAAAATAGTTAACTGTACAGGGCGATTTAGAAATATAATAGAACATTAAAAAATAAGACAATTTTTTGTCACGAATATGTACACTCGACGCAAGATAAAAGGTATGTTCCAACAAGAGTCAGGGATTGGTTCCGAACTGTTTGAAATGTGCATCCAACTAATTCTTGCGATATATTCACTAAAGACACATTTAGAACTTAGCTGGCCAAACATTTCGAACGGTTCAGAACCAATCCCTGACTCTTGTTGGAACAGACCTAAAGGTTTCCAGTCTGAATCGTATTTTGTTTGAAATATGACGGCTTAACCGCTTGTCTATGTATATGGGGCGTTCCCATTAAACTCGTGTGGCGATATTTTACCGTCACATCTGACATTTTACGAGTTTTGTACAAAAATGCTTTCCTTTCCTGGTAGATTGGCATTTTTTAAATGGGACTAATCGACAAACTCTTATAGCAGACCCCGTATACATTTTTTATTATCTTGTTTCTATTAAGAGTTGCATTTACATTACAATAGAAAAATCGGTTCATCCTAGTTAATAAATCTTGCGAAACGTCTACTACCTACTTACGAATAGTTAGATTGAATGGATTTAAGAAAATTAAAAATTTTATTTTTTTTTTAATTTTTAAAGCCTGCAGCTCGGAAACTGCGGCCTTAATAGCCTACGTGTGTGTAACAAATAATTTACTTAATTTTAGACACAGAATGGGTCTCTGGTTTTTCTGTACGTCATTAATGAACACTGTATAGGTGTCCGCAATGAAATCAGTTGAAGTTTCTTATAAAAGTTGTAAAGCATACGACAATTCTACATAAAAATGGCCTCTTGACTTTTTCTTGTACTATTAAAATTAACAGAGTTAGGGGGCTAGAAGTTAAGGGAAGATTTCAGAAATTTAAAAAAAAAACATAACAAGCAGAACAAAATTAATGAATTTTGTATTTTTTTTTTCAATCTACTCTAAAAAATGTAACTTTTCTTTTCAGAGAAGTAGATATAATTTTTAATTTTTAATAAGAAAGTTATAACAAAATCAAATTTTTAATCGTTAATTTTAATGATTTAACAAAACTAAAACAATTTTTTTTTTTATACTATTCGATTGATTATTTAAAATAATGAAAAGTTGCCTTCGAATTTTTTTTTACGTTGGTTTCTTAGACAGCTACAAATTTATTTACCTTTTTATCTTCTGAATTTTATTTAGCTCCTACGACACTGCAAAGACAAAGACAAAAAAATCACGTTCGCTTTGTCGCACCATGGTACCGAAGTCGTGGACATAATATGCCTATGACAAAGATAGATTATTTCGTTCGCTATTGTCAATGCGCGTGCGTTAGTAAACGTGTGTTTCTTTGAATTATTCTAAGTTCTAAGCTCAATATCCATTGTTAATTTCAAAAAGGTAAATATTAATGAGGACTAATATTTTTGTTGA
>NW_019416505.1:436714-459692 GCF_000390285.2 Anoplophora glabripennis | reverse complement strand
TTTTTTTTTATATGTACAGCACTGAATTGAAAATATTTAGTGGTTTACACGATAAAATTTAAAAAACTGACTGTTTGTAGCAGAACAATATAATATTATAGCTAAATCAAGGAAGCATCTGGCAGTAGTGATTAATGACTCATTAATCACTGCCGTGATTAATGGGTATTAATAAGGTCGAGCAAACAGACGTATAATGGGTACATTATACAATAGTCGTGGATAAAATATTTTTTTATTTTCTTGCCTTCATGACCTACTTACTTTCTGCAGAATATGACACAAATTCTCATTACAAAATATTAATTTTCTCAGGGACAATAAAAAAAAAATAATATGGCAAGACATAATAATTTAAAAACCTGTATACTCTTCTCTTTTTATAATGCATATACTTCAGGCCTGCGATTTTTTGTTGTGTCGTTACACACGTGCCTACACAAAAAAAAATTATGACACGCCCCTAATTATTGATGCCTCCCAAAATTCCTATTAATAGTCCACCGGCTCGCCCCTTTACAAGTAGTATGCCTTTTAGGTTGGAAACCTTTATCTTGCATCGAGTGTACATACCTAACGTTTTTGTGTTTTTAGGAAACAGGGTGTCAAAGAGGGTTTTTCAAAATCAAATCTTGGCCATACTTTTCCAAAAAAATTAAATATATATTGCACTGAAATTGGTACAAGGGTTTTTGAGAGTTTTCAATGTGTCACTGTTGTCAGTTTTCGACTATCCGCTAGAGGGCGCCAGTTGCGATCTATCCCAGTGACATTCTATGACACCACTTTTTTGGGGTTAGTTTTTTTACAATGTGCCTATGTTGAATATTATCTACTATGCAAACGTTCATTTTACACAAAAAAATATAATAAAAGCACTGTTTTTAAAACGAAATTGGTCAGCAGTTTCTACTACGAGTATTCCTTACGTGCCCGTAATAGTAACATCTTAAAAAAAGAAAATTGTACCAAGATAACCAAGAATTTTGTAAATAGGCAATTTAATAATATTGTCTAAGCATTGAGTACATCTAAAACCAATATTTTCATACTTCAGTTCACTATTAATCCGAATCCAATTGTAATTTCTCAGATATTACAGATTCTAACGCGACCATTATTTTTATTCACTTGTCACATAAAGTTCCTCTTGTATATTTGTATAAAATCGGATGAAAAAACATAATGTAAGTTTCTTATAACACCTACTACTGCAAGTAAGAAGTCGCACGATTATTAACACTGAGAAAAAATCCCCATTGCATTGCAATAATATAGAAAAGGTGATAAAAACTACAATTCCATTTGTTGTTTCAAAACTTATGGAATCTGACAAAAATGAAATGCATGTTTTTTACTGATTTATGTACGTTTAATATGTTTTATGAAACGGCAGAAGAAAAATATAGCAACGGAATTTAAAAACTGTACCTATATTCAGTACTGCCGCCGAAAATATGTCAACGGATTGTGGTTTCGAAAATAAAATCGTCCAAGAAAATTTTGGTGAGTCTTCCACTCACATATTTCTGGATAGTGGAACGCTTCCGACTGAAATAGTGTAACTTGATGCTCGTAAACATCGTGCATCGTGTGGGCTGTGTTATACATAAAATTAAATCTTTTCGAAATATTGTGAAATGATCGTGACGAATAAATTTGATTCACTGACTCGCCAATTAAATTTTGTTTTCCTCGAGTTTCCTTATATTCATTGATTGTTATTTGAGGCGGAAAAATTTAAAATCGCACATTCAACAATGAAAGGGCACCCAGCTAAAACTGATAGATATTAATCATCTAGTTACAATTGTATCTAGATAGGAGAAAAATAGTTGATGATTGCCTAAAAATGAGTAAACAAGTGTCCCCAGTTATTAAGAAAACGGAAGGGACATAAAGAAAGGAGCAAATATGTACGATTCGTTGAAACTTTTCTAAATAGGTAATAAAACAGATTTCAGCTTTTAATTTTCTTTATAGACCGATCAAAATAACTCATTTAGAGGGAAAAAAAATAAAAATTGTTACCTGGACTTTTATAAGTGGAAATGGTAAAGGGGCTTATGATAAACCTAAAAAAAATAAATGCGTGAGCAGGGGCGGCGGAGGGTTGATTTGAGGGGTTGAAAAGTAATGAAAAATTGTATCATTGGGATTTCTGGCGGAAGTTCACGTCAAACAAAAAAGTATCTAATACAAAAGTTGTAGATCATGCAAAAATCTACAACTTTTGTAGAGGGCACTTTTTAACATAACTTCAAAATTTCCGAGAAAAATGCGAAAAACTGTTATTTTTTCTGATTTTTCGTTTTTTATTTCTCATTTCCACAAACATAATTTAATTTTGACGAAACTTGGTGAAAGTATACCTTTCTCTATCTTAAATAAACTCAAATTTTTTTAGATAAAAAAATCAAGAAGTTTCTGAGATATTCATTTTTTTCGGTCCGAAACACTTTTTTTCAAAGAAAAATTCTACTTAAAAAAATCATCGTACAAAATTCTGCCGGTAATCATTTTTTTTCGTTTTGACATATAATTTTTGGTGAAATAAAAAAATTGCAATCACAGCTCAAAAACATGCTCAAAAATGCAAAAAAGTAAAAAATGTCCTGCAACAATGAATTTTTCAGTTATTGTTGATAATTTGTTTAAATTAAAAAACATTCAAAAACTGATTACACCATTCAATTTTACGGAAAAAAATAAAAAAAAANCCTACGACACTGCCAGGACAAAGATGTCAAAATAAGTAAATAAGTTCATAACATTATGGGCCCGGAAATGCTGCGATAGATGTAAAATTTAAAAAAATCCTGTTTTTCTAAATATTTCGAAAACGATATTACACTGAGCTTTGATGTATAGACAGTGGCAGTGTAATATCTTAAATCGTTTTCGAGATATTTAAAAAAAACGGATTTTAAATTTCTTTCGACATCTATCTCAGAAAGGAAACATTTCCGGACCCATAATGTCATGAACTTATTTACCTACTTATTTTCACATCCAGAACACGTCCTTAAAATATTTCCCTTTCCTCCCGAAACTGTAATAATAAAACTGTAGTTTAAAATATTTTTTTATTTTGTTGCCTTCATGACCTACTTACTTTCTGCAGAATATGACACAAATTCTCATTACAAAATATTAATTTTCTCAGGGACAAGAAAAATAATATGGCAAGACAAAATAATTTCAAAACCTGTATACTCTTCTCTTTTTATAATTCATATACTTCAGGCCTGCGATTTTTTGTTGTGTCGTTACACACGTGCCTACACAAAAAAAAAAAATATGACACGCCCCTAATTATTGATGCCTCCCAAAATTCCTATTAATAGTCCACCGGCTCGCCCCTTTACAAGTAGTATGCCTTTTAGGTTGGAAACCTTTATCTTGCGTCGAGTGTACATACCTATCGTTTTTGTGTTTTTGGGAAACAGGGTGTCAAAGAGGGTTTTTCAAAATCAAATATTGGCCATACTTTTTCCAAAAAAATAAAATATATATTGCACTGAAATTGGTACAAGGGTTTTTGAGAGTTTTCAATGTGTCACTGTTGTCAGTTTTCGACTATCCGCTAGAGGGCGCCAGTTGCGATCTATCCCAGTGACATTCTATGACACCACTTTTTTGGAGTTAGTTTTTTTACAATGTACCTATGTTGAATATTATCTACTATGCAAACGTTCATTTTACACAAAAAAATATAATAAAAGCACTGTTTTTAAAACGAAATTGGTCAGCAGTTTCTACTACGAGTATTCCTTACGTGCCCGTAATAGTAACATCTTAAAAAAAGAAAATTGTACCAAGATAACCAAGAATTTTGTAAATAGGCAATTTAATAATATTGTCTAAGCATTGAGTACATCTAAAACCAATATTTTCATACTTCAGTTCACTATTAATCCGAATCCAATTGTAATTTCTCAGATATTACAGATTCTAACGCGACCATTATTTTTATTCACTTGTCACATAAAGTTCCTCTTGTATATTTGTATAAAATCGGATGAAAAAACATAATGTAAGTTTCTTATAACACCTACTACTGCAAGTAAGAAGTCGCACGATTATTAACACTGAGAAAAAATCCCCATTGCATTGCAATAATATAGAAAAGGTAATAAAAACTACAATTCCATTTGTTGTTTCAAAACTTATGGAATCTGACAAAAATGAAATGCATGTTTTTTACTGATTTATGTACGTTTAATATGTTTTATGAAACGGCAGAAGAAAAATATAGCAACGGAATTTAAAAACTGTACCTATATTCAGTACTGCCGCCGAAAATATGTCAACGGATTGTGGTTTCGAAAATAAAATCGTCCAAGAAAATTTTGGTGAGTCTTCCACTCACATATTTCTGGATAGTGGAACGCTTCCGACTGAAATAGTGTAACTTGATGCTCGTAAACATCGTGCATCGTGGGCTGTGTTATACATAAAATTAAATCTTTTCGAAATATTGTGAAATGATCGTGACGAATAAATTTGATTCACTGACTCCCCAATTAAATTTTGTTTTCCTCGAGTTTCCTTATATTCATTGATTGTTATTTGAGGCGGAAAAATTTAAAATCGCACATTCAACAATGAAAGGGCACCCAGCTAAAACTGATAGATATTAATCATCTAGTTACAAAGNTGAGGTTATGTTAAAAAGTGACCTCTACAAAAGTTGTAGACTTTTGCATGATCTACAACTTTTGTATTGGATACTTTTTTGTTTGACGTCAACTTTCGCCAGAAATCCCAATGATACAATTTTTCATAACTATTTCAACCCCCCAAATCAACCCTCCGCCGTCCCTGCTCTCGCATTTATTTTTTTTAGGTTTATTATAAGCCCTTTAACCATTTCCGCTTATAAAAGTCCAGGTAACAATTTTTTTTTCTCCAAGTGTAATTTGGTTGGGCTATTAGTGATCAAAAAACTATGTTTTAGCTGAAACAGCTCAGTTTCGTGTGCTACCCTAAGTCCATCTTTCGTTAGAAAGAAAGCACATTTTGAAAAAAGTGAAATTTTTTAAATTTTAAATTTGACTTATTGTTAATGTTCATCAAAATTATCTTAAATCGTCAGTGTTAAATCGCAAACACGGAATCAATGTTAATACCTAATCACGGAACTGACATTAGCTTTGAAGCTTTGTAGCTAGAGCAATCCGAAACAGTTTCTAATAGCTGTTTTACATTGACAATTTATTGATCAATTAATTGATGAAGTCGCTACATCAAGAAATTGGACAAGTGTAATGCACCAAATCTGCTGTCAAATAACTTCATGAAGTTCTTGACGAATTAGAGCATGTTCTAATTTTCGTCAATTTCTTCGTGAAGTTCGGAAGTACCAACCCAACAGATTTCCACCCTCAGATCAGTAATGAGGTTATGTTATTGGAATATGTAAATAATTGAATGGCGTCGTGCTAGTTTGGCATTGTTTTTACCGATTTGTTACTTACAAAAACTAATGTTTATATAATATGTGTCAGAACGGTACCGATGTTGTATCACTACAATTATGAGTGGAAAGGTGACATTTTTGCAATTTATTTGCTTCTTCGATTCATCGGTAGATGATTCATACGTCAAAAAACTTGACAAAGTCTGTAGCAGTGTAAAACCACACTGTTTACCAATAAATTCGTGAATTAATTCATAAAGAACTTCGTCAATTTATTCATCAATAAATTGTTAATGTAAAACAGCTATTACAGTCCGACGCATGCGCATTCCGATATAATGCTTACATAAGGTTAAAAATTCATTCTTTTGAATCAAATGCGATTCCGTCCGACTGTTGAAAACTTTCTAATGCACTAGGAACAAAGCTATTAACTTTCAACACTATGAATTATAATAAAAAAATGAAGCGAATTCTCTTGTCAAATCTTTCACCAGCACCAGGATATTCCATGCAATTCATACAATCAGTCCATGATATTTAAAAAATAAATTATATTTCAAAAAGACACGCGAATTGGGTTATCATACAAAAAAAAATCTCATTTTAGTGTAATGTCATCAGAACTGAACAAGCACGCAAAATTTGAAAGCCGTAATAAGTTTAGAGGAAGTGGTTTAAATTTGGGTTGTAAGATTTGAACTAAACATACAAACAAACAAACATACATACAAGTTAAATAAAAGCTTGTAAAATAGGGCACAATATTGTTTAGGTTCTCATAGTTCTTGCTTTTTCGCAAATCAGATTCAAAGAGAAATTGCAAATTGCTGTTCAGGCAATCATCCAAAATACGAAAATATAGTTTTAAAAATACCATCTTGGCGTCCTCATATACCTACTTAGAATGTTATTGAAAAGGCTCACCCCAGTTTCGTAAAAATAGTGGGCTAACATGAAAAATATCGATTTTCTATGCTAATCTCATTTTCCTTGTAAAATTGACATCCTAACCCAAAAATAAAGTCAAGTACAGAGATGTTTCGGATTGTTTGCATAAAATTTTAATTTCCCATTCATCTTTTATCGGGGATTTATAGCGATGCGAATATTTAAACAAAAATTGAATATTCACGTGAAAAAAAGCTTTATTTTAGAACTTAGTTCAAAAAAAATCATTAGCGATGAATTTTTTAATCGTCTACATTTTTCATTCCTTCGACACTAAGAAATTTCAGCTTCTACGGAAATGAATTTGTCTTTAAGGACGTTTAAAACAATGTCTGTCTTTGGCGTTTTTAGAAAAAGCCGAAGGAATTAAAATTTAGAGGTACGACCGTCGCGACGACGCGAAAGACGAGCGAGGTTACAAGCGATTTATACTCGACAGAAAAGCAACTAATTTAAATTCGGCACGGAAGTACAAATAAAGCTAAAAATACTTCCTCGTGAATTGCATCGATGACCTTTCGTGCTCTACAGTCAGACCATTATATGGAAATTACTTCAACAACTCATCTACGAGTACTTATTTGACGTTGGAACATAACTGTTAAGGTGGGCATCCACCTGCTTTTCGCCTCTTAGAGCATGGGTTTGTGGGTTGAATTGAGATTCTTACCAGACGATGATGAGCAAATATGGTTCATTAGGTTATTATTATGCAGTAAAACCCGTTTGTCCACCGTTTAAACTGGAAAGGTAGTCGAAAATCCTTTTGATGTCCTCTGATGCGACTACTTAGCCATCTAAAGGTTTTGGAAGTTGTTCCAGTAGATAAATGATAAAGGACAAACATCTTTAATATTATATTTACCACAAACACGAGCCTGGCTTCAGTTTGGAAATAAAGCAACCGTTATTGTTACAGGCAACACTAATTTCTGTTAAACAATTATGTGATGTATCTGTGTAGACCAGGGCGGATCTAATTTTTGCTGGAATACCTTCAGTACAATTCACATAATAAAAGTGTAGATCCCTAGATCTGGGCAAGGTCCGAAACATTTTCAAAATTGCAAAAAATACCTATTTTATCTGAGTTTTTTACTTATATTTTGGAACCTATGCATTTTGGAAGAATATTGAAGAGGAACAAAGTTTTAGAATTGAATTTTGCACAATATACTGGAAGTTAAAAATGTTTAAATTTATTACCGATGTTGCAAAATAGCAATAATTAACGAAAAAAAGGCAAAATAATCAAGTTTCTTGGATAATTTTTTAAAATTTGCTCCGAAGGCATTCTAATTTTGGTAAAAAAAAACTTTACAGTATAATAAAACAACACCCAAATTTCATTAAAATCCGTTAGTTTTCGCAAGATAATTTTTCAAAAAAATTTTGAAGAAATCCTCAAATAAAGCATCTAGATACTTGAAAATTTTTTTCACATAGAAAAGACCGCTCAATATTTCAAATGGTATTTGAAAAATTGAAATCGGTTGATTAGGACGACCACAGTAAATTTTTAAAGTTAACACTTATTAATATAAAATTATAATTTTAAAGTACTGTTTTTTTTTTTAAATTTTATCTGTATTTAAAAAAAAATGAATTTGCAAGTATTTTTTAAATTTGTTCAAACAAAAGTTATATAAATAATTGTTATATCCACAAGTTATTGGCAACAAATAAATCAGTGGAAAAGCTGTTGCTCGCAAGCACGAAAAGTAACTGAAAACACGAAAAGTGGGAGAGGCGGCTTTAGCTCCGAGACTGAATTCGGAGGTTCAAAATGCGAAGGTACGAAAAAAATTGCATTGTCTCGGCTTCTAATCAACCAATTTCGATATCTTTTTTTTTTAATCCGACGATTCGCGAGCCAAGGAATTCGAATATCGTAATGCGAACTGTCTAATTTGCACATATTATGTTATAAACAAAGTTTATATTTATAATTTATACATTAAATATACTGTATATTTTACCCTATGCTATTGAATTTTTTCAATGAAAAAATGTGTTTAAGTATGTGGGGCGTTCCACGCCAAATTGGACGGTTCGAAAAATTTAAATTTTTGATTTCCTTAATTTTTTTATATTTTTTAGTACGCCTCAAAAAATCCTTTCTGGTAAATTGTGAGATTTTTTTGATTTCTTGTTCAAAAGTTAAAAAATTTTCAAAAAAACGCTCTTTTTTGGTTTTTTGATCATAACTTTCTTAATAATGGTCCAAGTAAAGCTGTTTTTTATAAAAATATTTGTTTTTAGATGGCCTTTACAGATAAAAATACAAAAAAAATATTCAAAGTGTTTTTGATTAAGATTTTTGAGTTTGAAATTTTAAATCGTATTTTTGAAAGTGAGTGTATCTTTCGATTTTTGTGAAAATATATTATTTCAAACTACTATTTTTTTAACAACTTTTAGGACCGGTCCGGTCGTCGGCCCTCCATAATTACTATTTTCTTTTTGATTTCTGAAAATTAAAAAAAATCTCTATAAATCATTATAAGTACCGATTTTTGTCACTATCTACTCTCTTTTTACTTATTTTAAATTAATTTGAATACTTTTTAATTTTTAATAGGTGTTTAAAATCAATAATTAAACGTTGTCTGTTTATAAACAATTATAACAAACGTTTTTATTTATTTTCGTGTTCTTTTAAAAATTGTTTAAACATTATTTTATCAATGTTATTTTTTGTTGCAAAGTATTTTTTTTATTTAAATAATATCATCTTTATGAATTTCTATCCAATTTAAAAAGAGTCGCACATCTTATGAATATTGTTCAAATTTACAGCTGAGAAATACTATTTAGATGCAAAAATATTAGATTTGCGTTACAATACAAACAAACCCAAAATTTCGATCAATCATTCCAAGAAACAAAATATTATTTTGTAAACTAGAATACTCCTTAGCTAATATATTTCCATTGCTCCTTAGAATGATTGAATGAAATTTCCCAGTGATTGACAGCTATGTTGTATCGCAAATTTAATTTTTATTTTGCATCCTCCGATTTGGCGTGGAATGCCCCATATATTTCAACAATGAATATAAATGTATTTAGTTATAATTATAACAATTATTTAAATAATTTGTGTTTAAACAAATTTAAAAAAATTACTTGGAAATTCATTTTTTTAATACAGATAAAATTAAAAAAAAACCAGTACTTTAAAATTATAATTTTATATTAATAAGTGTTAACTTTAAAAATTTACTATGGCCGTCCTAATCAACCGATTTCAATTTTTCAAAAACCATTTGAAAGGTTGAGCGGTATTTTCTATGTGAAAAAATTTTCAAGTACCTATCTAGATGCTTTATTTGAGGCTGTGCAACATTTTGAAAATTAAAAAAAAAATCTAAATTTTTTTCAAAAAATTATCTTGCGAAAACTATCGAACCGATTTTAATGAAATTTGTTGTTTTATTATACTCGAAAGTTTTTTTTACCAAAATTAGAATGCCCTCGGAGCAATTAAAATATTTAAAAAAAATTATCCAAAAAACTTGTTTTTGCCCTTTTTTCATCAATTATTGCTATATCGCAACATCGGTAATAAATTTAAACATTTTTAACTTCCAGTATATTGTGCAAAATTCAATTTTAATACTTTTTTCCTCTTCAATATTCTTCCAAAATGCATAGGTACAAGATATAAGTAAAAAACTCAGATAAAATAGGTATTTTTTAAATTTTTTTAAACATTCTTGCAATTTTGAAAATATTCCGGACCTCGTCCAGACCTAGGGATCTACACTTTTATTATGTGAGTTGTACTGAAGGTAATCCAGAAAAAAATTGCTTGCTCCTTCTCACATCCGCCTCAAAGCAGATCCGCCCTGGTCTAATGGTACAACGTACATTTTCAATTTCGGAACTGCGTACATTTATGCTTTATTTGAAACTATCGCGGTATCTTTGCCTGATTATAGGGGAAGATACCAACAGCGAATCGGCAGACGTACACAAGTGGATGGCCATCATCCTCGACACCAAATACGGCCTGGTGAACCTACAAACCCGCGTGAAGAACTCCACCGTCGTCAAGGAGCACCTAATGAGGGCGGTGGAGCTGAACCCCCTCGATTTCACCGCCCAATACATGTTGGGCAAGTGGTGCTACGAGATGAGCCGGCTCAGCTGGTTCCAGAGGGTGCTGGCCAAGTACTTCATCGCCTGGGAACCCCCTTACTGTTCCTACCAAGAGGCGTTCAGGTACACTTGGGCTTTCCGCATACGGGGCGTATCGTCAGTCGGCCAAGACGCGGACCATAACGCTGATCCGCACGTTTGCTTGCAGCGCACTTTGTCTTATACAGGGAGTTCGGTAAGTGCCTACTATATCTCGGATAAAAATAACGTCAAAAGCGGGCGACTAGAGATTTACGTTTTCAACCTCGGTTCTAACTTTACCACCAACTGATAAATGACCATGATGTTAAAACCGGTGTTCTACAAGATATCTACAGAGAGAACGAGAATGATTGACCGGATTCTGAACGTACCCTGTCTCAATTGCTATCAAAACTGATTTCCGTTTGCTAAAATTACTTTTTTTTCCGTGCAATTTCATGGTGTTCTGTGGCGATTTCACAATTTGACGTTCTGTTCATTGGCGCACGGATTTTTTGGCTTGAATATTATTTTGTAGATTTTGTTGTTACCTGATATATTTTGCGACATTATAAAACAGTATTTTTCAATACTACAGTTAGAGTAGGTGGATATTATACGTGAGTAATTAATTTATTGCGTATGTTGTTCTCTAACCTAATCGGTTTTTTAATTTAGGTTAACATGGCATTTTCATTAGAACATGATAAATTTCTTCTGGAGGCCTATTTTCGTAGTGGACAAAACAATGGTAATGGTTGGAAATATTCGATGAATTCGTGTCATTTACAATTTCAAGAACAATTTCCAAATGATGAAATTGATTATGAAATTTTTTCGAGACACGTGAAGAGATTAGTGGAACGCTTCCATAACACTGGAAGTGTTTGTAGAGGAAAATCTCCAGGCAGAAAGTCTATTCTTACAGAGGAAGTCTTGGAAGATGTTGAAAACCGCTTACGAGCTAGTCCAACCAAATCACTACGTCGGTTATCTGCTCAAACAGGTACTTAATAACAAATATTTATTCTAAAATTTGTATCATTATTCCTAAATTGTTTATAGGAATATCATATGGATCATGCCATAAAGCAGTAAAGAAGTTGCATTTTCATCCTTATAAAGTTAGTGTTGTGCAGGAACTACTTCCGTTAGATTTTGGAAAACGTGTGCAATACTGTAATTGGTTTAACGAAAATCTGAATGACGACGATATTCTAGATCTAACATTTTTTTCTGATGAAGCGTGGTTTCATTTAAGTGGGTACGTAAACTCCCAAAATTATCGCTCTTGGAACACAGAAAACCCTAATATTTTGCGTGAAACAACTCTGCACCCTATTAAACTTGGTGTTTGGGTAGCTATGTCACGTAGAAGAATAATCGGACCATATTTTTTCCGTGAAAATGTAACTGGGCAGGTATATCGGCAGCAAATATTGTTACCATTTTTTGAGGAACTTCACGACGATGAAATCCATCATGGATACTTTCAGCAAGATGGCGCAACAGCTCACACCTCTAACGAAACTTTAGAGTTGATTAGAGAGTATTATGATGATCGAATAATTAGTCGAGATAGATGGCCACCACGTTCTCCTGACCTTACACCCCTAGACTATTATTTATTTGGTTTTTTAAAAAATTCAGTATTTGCTCAACGGTTACACACGATTGAAGAACTTCAAGAGGCAATTACAAACGAAATTAGGAGTATTACACAAAATGTTTTACAGAATGTATTTAATAATATGAAAAGAAGAATTAATACCTGCTTGAACAACAATGGACATCATATTGAACATTTATTGTAAAAATATAGATATTTTTATGGATTTTATGTAATTTTAAGGTAAAATATTCAATAAAATGTGAAAAAATTCCAATTACTCTGTTATTATATATTGCATGTAACTGTTGTTTATTGCTCTCGGTCATACAGACAATCCTACCATCTAACATAATCAAGCACTTCCAACTGCTTGCATTTGCTTGAAGCAAATTTTTTTAAGACACTTTTCCTGAATTTCGACAGCTAACTAAAATGTTCAGCATAAATTTTTGGGCTGGATCGCTTGCGCTGGATATTCAGAAGTGTGAAAGCAGTAGCTGCAAAATAGTCGTCTTATAAGCATACAGCAGTTTGCTTTGATGAAAAACAGCAGCTTGCAGCGTATCGCTGTATAGCTGAATCGTCTTAGATGCCAAGAATGTAGCCACAATAGTGCTTCTGTTTTAAAATTAACTCATAACGTTTTAAAAATAAAATCGCTGAAGCACTTACAGTCGTTATTCAAAATTAGCTACATCAAACTTTGATTTAAAAGTTTTTCTAATTGTAAATGAAATAAGAATTTTGGAAAAGTTAGGCTAAACCTACATTTGATTCTGTCATCCTCTTTAATAATAATAACAATAATAACATTTATTGGTCCATCAGTATTGCTTAATTTGTGAAATAACTTTGATTTTTGTTAAATAATTGATATTTTTATTATGAATTTCCATTTTGACAGTAACCTAATTTATTTGACGTTTGAACGTAATTATTTGTTTACCATTAAAATCCCTCAACCTGCGCTCATGATTTTAGTATTGGTATCAAAAACTGGTATGCCGCACATCAAAAATCAGTATGAGGCGGCACGGTCAATCATTCTCGATCACCCTGTAGAAACCGACTACTATCGAATATATTAAGTACATACCTATGCTTTGTGTAACGATCTGAAAATATTATTTTTAGATACTCTGCAGCACCTAGAATTTATTTTTTTAACAAGTTGTTTCATGTATTTAGTTTGTTTAATTTTGCCAAGTCCAAAAATATATAAATAAATCATATTACAAAACAAACAGAAGTTAAAAATTAAAAAAAAAACTTTATTACTATTGTTATAAAATATTTAATATAGGGGGCGTAACTGTAAGTAAGGGTCAGTTTTATAGGGGTACCTAATAGTAGGTACGTATTCTTCTGAATAAGAATTAATTTTTCTAACTGCACTTTAATTCTTGTTTATGTCGCCTTAGGGCAGTGTTTAGTAACGGTAGTATATTTTTATCTTTTAATTTTCGAATTTCTGTGTATTATGAAAAAGCATGTATACGAATCAAGAAAGAATTGATATGGTTAGGGCTTAGGTTTTGTCAGGAGAAAACGATGCCGTTGCAAGAAAACGACGTCAGATGGATTATCCCAACCGACAAGCACAGAATAAGAAAATGCCTGTAAGATTCGTGAAGAAATTTTAAACGCCATGGGAGAGGATTCTGGTAGCTACAAGTACTCGCAGATTGGTCACGAGATTTCAAGTATATCATATGATGTAAAAATCAGGTGGATGTATAGATTATTTACTCATTTTTGAGTATTTCATTTAACATTATTGTAGTCGGCAGAGGCCGAAAAGTTACTGTTGGTGACATTTTCTTGATAACTCGGAAATAACTACACAGGTCTACTTTAAATGATGAGTATAACAGGCTAATTTGCTGACAAAGTATTTTATCAGGAAAAAAGTTATTAACAATTTAATCGTGAAAAACTTTTTTTTTTTATTAGTTTTCTTTAAATAACTCAGTGGGATGACTTTGTACGAAAAATGATTAGGACATGATTTTGTTCGTAATAAAAATAGCTACAAAATGGCGGTGGTCCGATTACGAAATTTGCAATAACAGAGCCGTGAGATTGAAAAAACGGTTTAAAACGCCAATTTTTTTTAAGTTGCTGTAAAAATGTATAATTACCTACAATTTAAAAAAATATATATTTTCATAGTTTAGATCCTAAACATTACATTATTCAACATATTAACATAAAACAAAATCGTACGTGTGGGGTAAACCTTTAACTTTAAGTAAACAATTGTTTAAATTTACTGTTGCATATTTGTAATAGTATACAAGCGCCGAAGAGCGGAGCTCGCGCTCGAAAATGAAAAGTTAAAGGTTTACCCCACACGTACGATTTTGTTTTATGTTAATATGTTGAATAATGTACGACTACGGCTAACAGGCGCAAAATGTTAAGTAGCTTAGGATCTAAACGATGAAAATATATATTTTTTTAAATTGTAGGTAATTATGCTGGCTAATCTACCGTAATGGAATATTTTATAAATATACATAAATATACGTCCAAAAATTAAAAAAACGGTGACGTATAAAACTAGGGTGACGTATAAAACCTTACCAAAACTGCAAAAATGAAGATACTTGAATTTTGCAAATTGCTTTTGGTTTCTGCATATTTACACTATGTGTGTACCAAATTTCAAGTGTCAGCAAAGCTTCGAACAAATTTGGCAAAGTTTCGAGTTTCAGATGCCGATGAATGTATAACACCTTATAGAACAAAAAGTTTTGCTCTCCTGATTTTCGGCTTTAGCGTCATTATTGTATATATATTGAACTATAGTTTTCGAAAGTTTTATCACTTTTTGTTTATAATTGACATTTTTACAGCAACTTAAAAAAATTGGCGTTTTATACCGTTTTTTCAATCTCACGGCTTTGTTATTGCAAATTTCGTAATCGGACCACCGCCATTTTGTAGCTATTTTTATTACGAACAAAATCATGTCCTAAGCATTTTTTCGTACAAAATCATCCCGCTGAGTTATTTAAAGAAAACTACTAAAAAAAAAATTCCACTATTAAATTGTTAATAACTTTTTTTCCTGATAAAATACTTTGTCAGCAAATTAGCCAGTTACTGTACTCATCATTTAAAGTAGACCTGTGTAATTATTTCCGGGTTATCAAGGTTTGACACACGCCGAACCTCTACCAACTGGACTATATTTATTTATTACTGTTTGAGTTTTCTATTGACTACTTGTTAGGTGCTGTTTCATTGTTTGTCTATCTCGCTGGTAACGGTCAAGCGTGACAAATACTACGTCATGCGTCGTCTCCCCGCATGGAGAATTTTGTACGCGTCTGACGATACGCTCCGTGTGCAGAAAGCTTTCCATACGGTCAGGGGATAGGAGACTATTGGCCCACCCCGCTTAGCTATTAGATTTATTGTAAGAAGCCTCTCTGAGCGTATTTCTGCAGGTACCTGTCCAAGGCGGAGCAGCTCCAGCCCAGGGCCTTTCTGCCCAACATCTACCTCCTCGGTAGGACCTGCATCGAGATCGGGCAGTTCTACAAGGCCAAGTACTATCTCAACGTAGCGATTAACTTACCCCCCAAGGACGAGTGCGATAGATGCTGCGTCCTCAAGGCCAGGTACCTCATCAAGAAATTGGAAAGGTACGATCTTGGTAAGAGCGTCCTGTTTTACGATAACTTTCCTTTTGGCTTTAGCGACTAAAGTTGTGACATTTACAATAAAATAGATGTAAGTAACTATGCCTCAGTTGTATTATTGTTAAGTCGCTGTTAATAATGTAATATTACATACCAAGATGTTACACGACGGGGAAAAAATCTTGCTTGAAATTAATAAGCTTTAATTTTTTGAAAAAATCGAATATTTATTGTTGTTGATTGATTGTGATTGATTCATTGAGTGATTTTAACCAAACTAAAAACGTTTTTTAAAGATGGGTCCGCAAGTCGATAATTATTTTCGAAATGCAGGGTGCAAAAATAAAAAAAAATCAACTTTTCTAAAATATATCTGAAGACGTTTGATATGGAATTACGAAACGTCAGCTAATGGTTTACCTAATTAATGGTAAAAAGACACCGACTTCGGTTATAAATAGGTGTATCAGATATCGGCAGGTACTTTCACTAAAAACCTCAGAAATTCGTAAATATTTTTACTACTAAAACGTTGACTTCAAATACTTTTATCAGATTAGATATAATTATGTCACTTTCCTTACTACATATTATATTAAAATACAAAAAAAAATGAATTCGAAAAAAAGTGGAGTAGAAAAGACCCCACTCTAGAATTAGTCTCATAACTTTGCATAATGAAAGACGATTTTTTTGAGAATTTTTCGAAGAAAAAGAATAAAGCCACTCTTTTTCAAAAAGCACTTTTATGGTTTAAAAATTAAAAAAGACAAAAAACTAAGATTATTTTTATATATTTTTTTATAAAACTACATCTCAAAACGAACAAAATGAGAAAAAAGTATACAATATCTGTAGTATTGACCATGTTACAGGAATTTGAAATTTTTTTAACCAAAATATTCAAATGCTCATAGGTAACCAAAATTATATTTCGAAATACAAACAATACAAAACCACAAAACTGATATATTGAAATTGTTACATGACGTAAATCATTCGAAGAAGTGTATTATGTATTTTTGTTGTTCTAACATCACCTTTGACACTGCAAAGATAATATATTTTTGTTTTCACATTTTAATTACCTATACGAGTATAATATCAACAATTAGCAATCACGTTCGTGGATTTTTTATCTTTCGCATACCTAGATTTCCGATACCTATTTCATTTGATAAATTTTTTAGAAAGAAAACTTTACACCTGTCATTTTACGCCAATCACATACTGTAATTTCGACAGTTGCCCATGGTAACCTTCAAATTTTTCGGAAATTTTTTTCCTCCTGCCAAGCTAGGCAAACAAAATTAATGTGGATTTTTTTTTGACAGCTATCATATGGTTCAAAAATCAGTACCTATCCAGAATTTTCCTTTGTAATGTTTTTATTTATTTTAAAATAATAAATAGATACAAATAATTATTTACCAAAATATTTGTTCCGAGATTTGTTTTATTGACGCTAAATGTTTTTGAAATTCTGGCTGGAACTCTTCTCTTCGCAACGGAAAGTAACGAGGAGCATAATTATAACCTTTATTTTTCATTTTCATCAGATGTCTTGTGTTTAATAAAATATATGTAATAATTTTATGAAATTTTGTTCTGCTGAGCCCTGGTTTTACGTAAAAAAGATGGGATATCTTCCTCCAAAATCTTTTGAATAGCTGCGAAAATGTTTTCTTGATGAGGACTGATTCCAGTTTTTTTCAGTAAATATGGCAAATATTTTAAATTTTTATGAGACATAAGAATGTCCCCTATTTTGGTACAAGAATTACATATACTATAAGGTTTTAAATTAGTTTTTTGGTTGTTCACTGCCATGATTTACTTGTAAACGATTAGAAGCTAGAGAAAATGACTGTCAACGTGACTTATAGCGAAGACGATTTTGACATCACAAGCCTAAGCCTACTTGATTGCAGTTATGATTTTTTAAGAATCATTGATATATTGGTTTACCACAAAAACTTACTTTCCTTCTATTTTAGTAATACGAAGTGAATTGTACTGCAAACATAAATATCTGAATTCAAACATTAAATGCCTTTTTTATTACTAAAGTGAATGTAATGTGCTGTTTTTTATGTTTAATAAGGATCATTAATAAACTGTCATAGACATCGCATTTCTACAAAAACTTACTTTCCTACTACTTAGGTATTTTAGTAATACGAAGTGAATTGTACTGCAAAAATAAATATTTGAATTTAAAAATGAAATGCCTTTTTTATTACTAAAGTGCAAGGAATGTGTATATTTATGTTTTAATAAGAATCATTGAAAAACTGCCATAGATATCACTTTTCTACAAAAACATACCTAGTCAAATTAACCACTTCTGCTTTTATGTTTTCGCAATTCTCATTTCCAAAACCTGCCATTTTTGAATTTAAAAAAACGCGTGAAATGCGATTAAATTATGTGACGTTTAAAAAGAAAAAAATGTCATGCACCACAAAACAATGTCTACCTGTCAAGCCAACTTTATTTTGGCAAAATAAGTTTCAAAATGAAACATGTCAAATTATTAAAATAAATTTTGGTCTTAAAATTTTCTTACCGAATCCTCCACGTCCTTGAATTAATGTCCGGAAATTTTTCCTCAATCACGCATTTTTCTAGAAAATGCGTTCCTTCGGAAAAATTTCCGGAAATAATTCAAGCACTAGGGAGATTATAAGTGAAAATAAAGAGTTTCTTTCGATTAACTTAATACTTATATCAATATACTAAAAATAAATAAATAAATAAATAAATAAATAAATAAATAAATAATTTAATTGGCTCTAATACTTTATATTTCTCCCAATTAAATCCTACTTTAAGTGTAACATACATATTTTGTGTATGTACCATCCGTATAGCTGACTTACTATCCACAGCTGTATTTCTTAAAAAAGTAATTTCATTTTACGTATTTCATTATTTGGAAGAAATGTTAATTGACTCACGTAGCAGACTAATTTTTTGGTAGAATGATATTAATAATTCCGTGTGTCAAAAATACTGGCAATCGAAGCATAAATAGAAGCTAACTTTATTTTTAAATTTGTGCTACTAACAAAAAATTATCTCTGGGAATTGGGAAGTTTTAGCACGCGGTCGCATTTCTTGAAAACGAAACTTGTATTTTTGAATTCGCAGATTACTCAAACGGTTTAAAAATAGCGGCTTGCAAACCATTGTTTTCATGTCATTTTTTTTTGAAGTGTCACGTGAACAATCGCAACAATGGAAAGATGCCTATTAGCCCAGTCATTATAGACATGAAAGAGCCTGTTTCTGGAAAAAAATACTATTAGAAGTTTCTCTGCGGAATATTGTTCGGAAATAAAATATCAAAAAGTCAACTAGAGGCTAGTTGGGAAACTTTGTTTTAATAATGGTCAAAGTTATGGAAAAGTGGTTTTTTGACTCACGTAAAAAAGCTATTATTCATAGCGAAAAAAAGTTTATACAAAAAAGGTAGGTATTAAATAAGCCTATAAAATGAAAAAAATCCGATTAAATTCCGATAATTTGTTTATACACAAGAGCTCAAAAATGGTAGAAAATTGCCGTTTTTTTCAATTGCTAATAATTAATGCAATTTTCATCGCAGACACTTGTAATTCAGGATTTTTGAGGCTTTTTACATCCTTAATAAGTGGTAAAAATTTCAGCCCGAAAGCTCCATTGGTTTGGCGTTGGCGGAATTTGTTATCTAAGAAGATGCTATTTTCAATTAATTTTTCCCAAGCTCACAGGCGTTGTAGAGTTTCGATCATTAGTTGTTTTTGTAACTAAATAGTTGTATTGACATATGCATTTACCGAGAATTTAGTTTTTCAAATTTAATTTGTTTAAAATTGACTGAAAAAATGTCAATATTTATTAAATTGTTAAGATAGGTAATTATTATAAAATAAAATAGTAACCTCTTTACTTTAGTTTTCTTCGAATTTAAAAAAAAAATCGTAAGTTGATTAGAAGCTGAGATAATTTTTTTTATTTATTTAATCGCAGTGACCTTAATTATTAATATTAAGAGCCGAAATTTGGAGAGAATATACATTAAGAGCTATATTTTCATGTCCTACATTAACATTAAGGTGAATTCAACTATTTAATTTCGAAAAAGAAGATAGCGGCGATGCGTTCTATTACTTGGTCTAGCGAACGAGTGGGGAAGGCGAGGCTTAGCATGCGCGCTTAACGATGTAATAAATATTAACATTTTTTCAAAGTCATTTTTAAACAAATTAAATTTGAAAAATTAAATTATCAGTAAATGCATATGAAAATACAACTATTTAGGTACAAAAACAACTAATGATCGAAACCCTACAACGCCTATGAGCTTGGGAAAAATGAATTGAAAATAGCATCTTCTTAGATAACAAATTCCGCCAACGCCAAACCAATGAAGCTTTCGAGCTGAAATTTTTACCACTTATTAAGGGTGTAAAAAGCCTAAAAAATCCTGAATTACAAGTGTCTGCGATGAAAATTGCATTAATTATTAGCAATTGAAAAAAGCGGACAATTTCGACCATTTTTGAGCTCTTGCGCATAAACAAATTATCGGAATTTAATCGGACTTGTCTTATTTTAGAGATTTATTTAATACCTACCTTTTTTGTGTAAACCTTTTTTTCTCTATGAATAACAGTTTTTTTACGCCAGTCGAAAAACTACTTTTTCATAATTTTGACCATTGTTTTAACAAAGTTTCCCAACTAGTCTCGAGTAGATTTTTTGATATTTTGTTTATAACACGTTTCTGAACAATATTCCGCAGAAAAACTTCTAATAGAATTTTTTTCCCGAAAAAAAGCTATAATGATTGGCCTATGTATAATTTATTTTTTTATATATTTTACCGAATATAAATGTTCGCCTCCTTGTTTATCATGCGACGTGTGTGTAGCGCACAAGGACGAAAAAAGTACAATTAAAAAATTATCGCTAGCAATACTCGTAGATTAGGTTTATTTACACTTTATATTTAGCTGACCTTATAAGCTACCCGATTGGTAATATTTATTGATTAATTGATTTGTGTCGACAAAAGTGAAACGCTCGTTTAATTTTTAGGTGCAGCAGGTCGAACGATTGTTGATTTTTCACTTGAGCAACACAAAAAGAATGACAAATCGAGCGAGCCTGTATCATTTTCTGCAAAAAAATATATACGATTTTCTTTATAAAAAACAGCTTTTCGATTTACATACCTATATCTTTGTAAATTGATGATCAATTTTTTATCTCGTTCTATTCTGTCAGCAGAATTTTTTTAGTAATTATCTACTATAGCACAAAACCCTCAAAAATACATATAATAATTCGCAAAGCCCAGTATTTTCGAGCATGCTGAAAAGGAATCTGAAGTTATCTGTGTGGTTACAACTTTTTTTTTAACCCGGATTCGCGTTGGAATTGAAAGTTTTCCGCTATATCGTAATGTAAGTAATTACCCATTTAGACCACCCCGTACTTCATAAGTTCATACCATTTTACCATGCACGTTTTTATCCTGTTGCCCGCATACGGTCGTAACTCTAGCGACACCTATAGATTTACGACCACGTTGTGAAAAAAATCGATTTCCTGTACCCACACGACCCGCAATAAACAGAAATTAAGGGTTTCGTAACCGCAGTTTTCATTTCAATTACGGACAAGTTTCGCGACTCGCGTAGGAGAAGGCCTGGCGCAATCTGTCTGTGGGTGTCATTAGGTGCAGTAGTATGTACTTAAATGTTTTCACTTGAAAACGAGCGTACATTTCCGCCTTTCCTAGTTAATAGGAAAAATTTTAAAAATCAAGGCGACGGAATATGTTTTCAATTGTATACCAAATTTTCTTAAAATTTTCCAAGCAAAAATGTAACCTCTATTAATTTCAATTTTTCAATCACCAACATTTTCCAAAATTTAAATGAAGAATGATTATTTTGAAAATGATTCACAAGTGTGTTTTCTCCCAAATGAGAAACATTTTAATAAAATTATTTCAATATTTGACTGTCTGAATACCAAAGGCAACCGAGATATACCGGGGGATTTTTAATTTATAGAAAACGGCACAACTGAAGACATGTTTTTCGAAAAATATGTGGAATTTTTTCTAAATTCTAATAGCACATGGGTCTCAATCCATGTGTACCATAATAGGAACTTTTTTTCTTTTGAAGAGTTCTATCAACAACTAAAGTTTGATCTATGCAATTCAGGACACTGAATAATAAAAACTGAAACTGAAATATACAAGGTGTCCCAAAAGTTACGCCCGTCCTTTTGGGATTTGATTAAGGAGACAAAAACGGTTTGAAAATCACGAATGGAAAATTTTCCGATTGTTTTTCTTTGTCGAGTTATTCAAAAAAATATTCAAAAAACTAAAAAAGTGAAAATCCAATTTTTTTGTCTCAAAACCGAAGTCTGTGCTTATATCAAGACAAATAATTTATAACCAATAGTAAGTAAGTATAGTTCCCGATTGTCGGTTGTAAGGATAGAGAAAAACATTTTGATAATAAAACAATTTTAAAGTGGAGGGAAAAAACATAATAGAAATTGTTTTTAAAAAAGTTGTTCAAATAAGTTGCCTTCTACTTCAAGACAAAGACTGGCACGGTTCAACATTGAAGCATGAACCCTTTGTAGCATCTCTTGGTGTATTAACGCGACAGCAGCGTGTATGCGGGCTACTACATAAATCTTTCCTTTTAAATAACCCTAAAAGAAAAATCTATGGGATTCAGATCTGGTCATCTAGGAGACCAGGCTATGGGTCCACCCCTTCCAATACAGCTGTCTGCGAAATTTTGATTCGAATAATTTCATACTCGTAAACTATGTGATGGAGCTCCATCATGTTGAAACCAATAATATAGCCTAACGTCATCTAGGAATAATAATGGTAAGTTTCACTTAAAAACATACAACTGCAGCAAATACATCTCTGAACTACATAATTATTTAGTAACCCAAGCCAAATGTATATTTAGTTTTTTGAATAACTCAACCAAGGACATTTAAATAAAGGGGACTTATTTATTTACATTTCTAGATGAAGCCTGGTCTATTCACAGTCTAATTGTATCATTGTTGTCAGCTGTATAATTATACTGGAAATGTACTTAATATTTTTATCGCAATTTTCATCACAATTGTGAAAATTATTATTATAGGATAGTAATATTGTATGCATAACTTAATAATACT
>NW_019416505.1:396487-436456 GCF_000390285.2 Anoplophora glabripennis | reverse complement strand
CCTTAGCAAAGCGCATCCCAGGCTGCATAGCCGCACTACCCTACCCAACCATACCACACATAAACATGACACTACCCCCGGGGTTTACACAGACGAGCCGGCGAAGCAAGAAGAGCGCCAGAAGAAAGGGCCCTAGCCGGCGGGGCCCAGCCAGGACAAAAGGAGGTCCCACAAAGCGCCTACACCGGCCGCATTTGCGGTCGGGGTAGACGACGGATGGGGCCCACCTACGAAGGCTGTCCAGGCCTACACGAGATGAGGCAGGATAAAGAGGGATAATCCCCCTCGATCCCAAATCATTGAGGCCAATTTCTAGCCATAGAATAATGGCGCGCGATTTTTGATTTGTTTTTATCCCCTTAATCAATACCCAGAAGGCCGGGCGTCACTTTTGGGACACCCTGTATATGTTAACGGAATAATTTAGCGGCATCTAATGGCAGCACTAAGGATCGACTACAAATGGAATTTAAAAAAAAAATCCAAGAAAATGTCTGATATTTCCAGAATTCCAGTTTTTTTCGGTTTTACAACTTTTCTATACAATACTCTGGTTTTATACAGTTCGATGTCTACTTATACAGAAAAAGACTTACTTCGGAAAAGGATGGGCATGTTCTGCAGGGCACTGCCGTCAAAGTCCGGATCGTCCTCATCGAAGAGGATGCCCTCCTCGAACTCGGTGAACCCCTCAAGCTTGGTGTTGCTCTCCACGCGCAGCATCTGCAAAAGAACGAGAGCCACATTGAAATCTGTGTTCAGGGTCTACTACAATAACCTGCAGCAGGCACTAACTCGTAAAAATAAAAATTGTTTAAATTTAGAATTAGTAGCCAAAACAATACAGTTAGTGGTATGGTGGAGATCAGTCCAAATGGCAATTTCACAGGAATTTTCTTGATTGTCGACGTTTCGTCTCTTATTGAAGCACACACATTTAAATAATTAATTGAATAAAAGCTATTAAATACACGAGTAATAAAAATACAAATATAATAAACATATAAGTATGTTAGTTACATCGGAAATAGGATTTCGGCGTTATGAATAATATGTACAATACCGTTCAGAGACAGCCAATCCACTTTACTTCGAGACTTTCGGTAAACCCGATTTCCTTGATTCTTAATAAAAAAAAATAAACCGACACGTTAAATCAAGGTAAGTGAGGTCAAGTTAGGTTAGCTTAGGTTTTTGGTAAGAGTCTGAAGATTTCCCAATAACGAGAACAAATGTCGATATTCAGAAAATTTATGTTTCTTAAGTTCCCATTAACTATAGGCTACAATATTAGATAAACTAACACAACACAATAACAACTGACACAAAAACTTAAATAGTTTTGATTTCCCACTTGATGCAAGTCAAAAAAAATATTATTCGGTGCTGCATTTTTGCGACGCGGCAGATTAATTTAAGTTTTAGCATATTTAATAATTATAACTTCTAAAAAATATTTAGGAGAGGGTTAGACAATAACGATAGTAAAAGCAAGAACGTCTTTGGATTATTTTGATGCTATCAAGGAAACTTTCGACAAGCAGCACCTACTAAATCAAAGAAATAGCATTTCAATGTTTATAAACAGTAATGTGACGATAAACTTTCTCTCCTCCTGTCACTCGACTAATCACAGAAGTATACAACCTCTTTTAAAACTGTAAATACTTCAGCATAGTTCTGTGAACCGAAAAACATCACTTTATTGCAGAATACCGGTTTGAAAATAGTTATATAGACTAACACAAAATAGTAACTAAACAAATACCTAGGTACCTAGTTTTTAAAATTATATACCTAAAAGGTACATAGGTACTTTGTTTTAAAAATTAAAATATGTATTTTGCATTAACTTTCATATCTAATCGCTAACGATTTATTATCTGAAATTGTCAGGACTGACGTCAAATCCATATTTTTTACTGTAGAGGGCAAAAAGCGTTAAACGATTATAGTATAGTTTTCCTCCAGTCTATCTATATTGAAATTTAACAAAACCGAGTAATTAAGTAACTAAAAATATGAACAACCCTGCTTTTTATAAAACATAACACAAGGCCTTAGGGGCCCAAATAAACAGTCGTGAGTCGCAGTGACCCGTCTTGGACCGCGGACCAGCAGCAAGCGTAACAAAAACAAAAGTGCAACCCACCTAACCTCAAATAACTTTCCAAATCGAGTTACAGTGATATTTTTACCTCGTCAACTCACGGTTACCACTTAAACTTACTAATACCTTGGCATGTACTCAACTTACCTTGACTATGTACCAGTTTTTTTAAATATAACTCCCCAAACAACCAGAAATTTTGGATCAAAGTGCAAACTGCAAACAGACGCGAAGCAACCGCCCGGAGCAAAACCTACTCACTGCTTTTAACTTTTCTTGGCCTGCTTGGAATGCAGCACACAGGTCGAAGACTTCCCAAAGAGAGAGAAGTGCTAGCTGTTTCTTATTTACTTTTATGAGTTCTTGTGATTATGCAGTTATTGCAGCTATATAGATTGAATGCTTGACGCGAACTACGAATTCCTTGTTTTTTTTTATTGCAGGTGATAGGGATTATTGCATTATTACGATGATAAGAGTACGTATTTTTAGATTGTTGAAGAGTTATTTGTTGGTCATTTGTTTTTTAATTCAGATCTATTTTTAAGTTGGCAAAGTGTATTGTTTTCAAAGCCCTTCCTACATGTGAAACTACACCTTATTTTTTTTATAATCTTATCAAACAGAGCCGGATTGTAAGAATTTCTATTAAAAATTCATGAGCGAACTACATTTCATATACCTATTTTGTATGCAACATGTTATAATTTAAGACAACCAACAGTTTATTAGATTAACAGACAAGTTATTGACTACCTACTTACTTCTTGAGGTTTAGTTAAATAAACTTACATTTCTTTGGGAGATAAATATAAATATAATCCACCCCTGCTTCAAAGAAGCGATAACAATGCATTTCAGAACGAGAAGAATATCTTTCCGAAATCACGAATATAAAATATTACAAATAAGTATAAGTTTATTAGTTCTTGCATTATATTAATAATTAATACTGTACGAATATTTTTAAAATCACTAATTATTAAAATCCATATATTTATTTAATATTACCGTATTACTAAAAACATAATAAACATATATAACTCTTATTAGACCAATTTTAAATTCAGAGCAAAGTACATAGTGCCATCTGTTAATTGATTATATAATCTTTCTTCTAGATTTGTGTCTACAGTGCTCTTTTTTTTGTTCTTAAATGTTTTCCGAGCACCCGGTTCGTTAATATTTTATAGTTTAGGCACAGCAAATAAAACAATTGTTTTATATGCTGTGGTTTAGGTTTGAAGGCTTGTAATTTGTAATAAAAATAATAGATTTTATTTTAACAATACTAAAATTACCTGTGAAAATTACCAAAGCTTCGTTTAGATGCCACTTGCCAGGATATTTATAGATCCGGATATTAGGACATTAGGACTACCTACCTACAATCATACCTACAATATTGTCATAAAGAAATGATAATTTTCAGGGAGAATTGGTTAGTTTTAAACTTCAATTTTCGAAAGATAGCAACAAGATGATTTGTCACAAATTATAAAAAAAGAGGTTACGTGTTAAAATGTTAAAAGGTTAAAATAATAGGTATATTTATAAAATTAATAACCTCGCATTTTCACAGAATTATAGAAATACATTATTTCTTTAATAGTTTAATTCACAGTTTTTTAGAGTGAATAGATATAATTATGATTTTTAAATCACTTACAAATGTTGTACCTATGAGGATAAGAATGGTAAGATTAGAAAATTATAGAAACAAAACAAACCCTATAGGTATATAAAACTCATTTTAGTCATACCTGAACAATTGGCTACGGCGAAATTCGTCCTCTGTATCCATTAACGTGGAGTTTTGTGATGGGGTGAAGAAAATAACAATGACTGACCAAAAGTCCAGGTGAGCAAATTCTTACGGAGAAATCTTTTTTTTTTGTGAAAATGTTTGTGTTTATAGAAATTCTTTATCTTTAGCCATGATGCAAAGTCTATTAGAAAATATAGAAAAGGATAAATACAATCAGAAATTAAGAGTTATAGTTCTAGCTGCTGAAGGACCTGTATTTTCTGCAGGACATAATCTGAAGGAACTTGTGAGTAAATTGACCAATATGATGAAATACCTTACACTTCAGTTAGTTTCACGTAATGGGATACCTTCACATTCTTGTAGGCACCTGAATCTGGAAGACCGCAACATGAAAAAGTATTCCAATTGGCTTCAAAGCTTATGTACAGTATAATTGATAGTCCTGTTCCGATCGTGGCTCAAATAAACGGCTTAGCTGCTGCAGCAGGATGCCAGTTGGTAGCGCAGTGTGACATTGTAGTCTGTACGGAACACAGCAAGTTTTCCACGCCAGGGTAAACCATACACAAAACTTTCTAAGTAGAAACTCGTATACCTTTTTTTAGTGCCAATTTCGGTATTTTCTGCTCTACACCGGGCATTCCTCTTGCTAGAAAAGTCCAGAAGTCTACTGCTCTAAACATGTTGCTTACAGGGCTACCGATATCAGCTGCCGAAGCGCTAAAAAGTGGCCTTGTCACTAAAGTGTGTGCACTCGAGGACCTCGAAAGCGAGGTAGATAAAATCTGTCAAGAAATCATGGCAAAAAGCAGGTCTGTAATAGCAGTAGGGAAGAGATTTTATTATAGGCAAGTGGAGTTGGATATTAAGAAAGCGTATGAGCTTGGTGCCAATCAGATGGTTGAGAATTTACAAATGGCCGATGGGAAAGAGGGGGTGAGAAGTTTTGTTGAGAAACGGAAACCCATATGGACTCATAAAAATGAATAGAATTTAAAATATAAGATTCAACCCCTTTGTTTGTTTTTTTGCAGTAAAGAAATAGTATATAATTATTTTTTTTATTTTTCCTTTCGTCATTCGTCGGAAAATATCATTAGTCCAGTCATATGGGAATTCAACCTCGGGATGAAAGATAATAAGCTATAAACTTGTATATCTTTGTTTTTACATTTTATAAGGTCAGCTCAAAAGTCTCAGAATCTCGCGTACTAGTGGAGATATTCAAGGTCAAAGGTTTTTTTTGTAAATATCTTATTTTCTTTGGTCTAAATGACAGAGTTATTAGAAAACTTGTAGAGCATAAAATTCTGTACAAATTTGGTCTTTGGTAATATTTCATACAATTAACTGTTCTTGACTAAAGTGCCAAGAGGGGAAAGCACTTAGTCGTATGTATGATAACGGTCATCTGTAGAATCCAGTACATAGTACAATTTATAAAGTTAATTATTCACTAAAATATAATTATAATTATTAAAAAACTGTAATTATTTACGAGGTTTATTCCTAATTGGAATTTTTGTTTTAAGGAGCAAGTTAAGGAAATAACGCGACAAGCTTTTATAAGAACATGAACATACTGATTACAGATGGTACGTGTCTATTTATCATACTTTTGCTGATGACACTTCTACCGAGTGACTCAGTTTGGTATTCGCGGCACTTATCTCTTTTATTTTAACAAATAGCTCTAACATACCCTATATATTTTTAAATCGCCGGTCAAACTATATCAAATGGCATTATTAGATCGTCTCCATGGTAACAAATGTCAAAATTGTTATAGTCGACTGTTTTTGTTCAAATAGCACACTATATATTTTTTTATCAATTCTGGAAGATATATTTTTTCTGCGTACATCTATGTAAGGAAGTCTATCCGCGATAATTTTTAAGATGCAAGCGCACCAAGCGGCGAAAGCAGTAAGCTCCCAAACAAGGTAATTTTGATGACATTGCCGTTCGCGTTTACACATTCATTTGAACAACATTTGTCTTATTTGCCATTATTATTAGTAATTTTGTTATCAAACTGCGGTTATTTCACTTTTGTGTTGTTTTATAGGTTTCAAATATTTCATAAATAAATTTTAAGGCAAGTATTTATGTCTACTTTATTTGTCTCTAGCATTACAATGTAATGTACATTTTATTAAGTTATAACTATGAACTTATCCGTTGTGGAATACATTTCCTATTTACATATATGCTAACGAAAACTCTCGTCGTATATTAGAAGGAGAGGCAGTTTTTAAGGCTGATCATGTGGTACTATATGGGAAAATTGAGCAAAGTTAATTTAAATTTAGAAATTTATATTATGTCTGCAGACTAGTGCCCTTACTTACTAACAACCCTCATGAAATTCAGGGAGTATTATCTATCGGCAATAATATTTTGAAAATTTCTTCAATGGTTTGATGAAAACTTAATTCTGGATTTTTCTTGGACCATGAAGAGCAACCTTGAACTGAACAATAATAGTTTGACGGTTTCTTCTTTCTATCTATCCATAATTGCTGAAATTTTCCTCACACTATTTTCTTAAAATAACACTGTTCAAAAAACGAACACTAAATTCAGTTTTAAATAAAATACAAAACGAAATGTCACACACAGAAGAAATATTTACCTTGTTTCGCTAGTATCACTTGTCACCGTCAGAGGGCGAGCTCTTAGCTGCATTCGCGAATAGTTTCATTAGAAATATTGCTATGCTAGAAAAACAGCAAAAACGATGAAGCTTTATTCTGAAAAATAGCCAGCTGCGGAAACAAGTTACTATGTTTTTGTAAAGTAACGTATTCTATTATTAATATGATAATAATATAACAATTTAAAACAATACTTATTTTAAATGTTCAAAATGACCTCCATTTGCTTCCAAACACATAACAGCACTTGTTTATCACTCCCTCTCTACAAACACATTCTAGTGTTTCTTCATTTAATCTCCGACATACTACTCTTATTCTGTTTTTAAAACTTCCATCTGCCCCCAAATTCCTGGCTAACTTTCCGAAAATTTTAGCTGGTGGAAGTTGTCTGGGGAAAACAATGTTGGTATAAATACCTGCAACATTTATCGTTCTTTCGGCACTCCATAAATTAAAATCAAATCTAGTTTTTCTTGGTTACAGTAAGTATTCATGTTATAGAATTATAGATATAATAGGTAGGTACAAAATGTCAATTATTTTGACAAACCATTATTTAGAAATGTCATAATTCAGTTGTTTCCACAGCTGGCTATCATTTTTCAGAATAAAGCTACGGTAAAGTAAGGTTAATCATTTCTGCTGTTTTTCTATAAATATTTCTAATGAAACTATAAACTTCCTTACATAGCTGAACACAGAAAAAAAATATCTTCCAGAATTGATAAAAATATATATAGTATGCCATTTGAAAAAAAACAGTTGACTATAGCAATTTTGACATATGTTGTCATGGAGACGATCTAATAAAGTTATTTGATAGAGTTTGAGTGGCAATTTAAAAATATATAGGACTTGTTAGAGCTATTTGTTAAAATAAAAGAGATACGAGGCCGTGAATATCAAACTGAATCGCCCGGTATAGAGCAGCCATATTCAACCTTTTTGTGGGTTTGGGGTCTACACGACATTATGGGTTTTTTGAACTTCTCACTTATAAGATATTTATTTTTTACTTTTCATTTATTTACACCTTTTTAGTTAGAAATATTTCTCAATCTATCCATTTCAAGATACGCCTCTGCTACTAACCGTTGAGGAGTGCCCTCATGATAATCCTGGCTGTAACATCATTTCATTTCTTTGAGTGGGGGTCATATTTATAAAGAGGCTTCCTTTGTCCTTTAGAAACATGAAGCAATAGTTTAATTTTTCAAATTCGGTCGTAAAAACTTAATTTTTGTTTAACCTTTTTTTTAGTAATTTTCGTACCCCGCCGCTGAAAAAGCTTGTGTAACCAAAAATAATGGTACGCTTTTGTCACAGCGCATGCACAATGCCACAGCATTTGCCGCGAGTTACTATCGTTGAGTGGGTGTTCGCCACACAAACAGTACTTAATAATCTGGCAAGCAGTAATCAATAATGATAAATGATATACACAAAAATAAATAGTCTGCTGATGGCTTCCAATGATAAAAAACATTTAAATTTGCAGTTAGATGTAGTCTCCAAATTAGGAACTGACGCCTTCCGCATCGTCACCGTTGACCTGCACTATCTCCCTTCACATGCACTGTAGGTTGCCTACAATTCGTTTATTTGTAATAAGTGAATATTACAGTGGCAGCGCACACAAGTATTAAAGTACATTTAAAAAAACTAATTGTAACTTGACTATTTCATTAAAAAAAAAAGAATTTCAGATTCGTATCGGGGGGAACAAGTATTATTACCTTTACTGCTAAAAAACTGAAACCCGCTTCAAATTACACCCTGTATGTATCTTTGTAAATGGAAATTTCTTTTAATCTACTAGAAATTTAATTAATAATTATTTTTTTTATAATTTAATTTTTAATAATTTTTTAATAATTTTAATAATTACTAAAATTTTTTAGGTAATTTTTTAGTTAAATCTTACTACGTCCCCGCTGTTTAGAAGTAAGCAATAAAACAATTTGCAATTACTGTTAATTTCTTAATTTATTATTACAAAAGACATAATATAAATGATATAATAAACATCCTTTTTTTCATCTGTGCCCAGTGACCATAAATTCGTCACGAAATAAAACACGCTATTGAACTTCTCCGCACATTGAACAGTGAAACACATTTATATTAATTAATATTGCAATAATATGAAAACTGAGTGATATCTTAAAAATAAATTTATTTTTTTCCTAGGGCTTTCTTCACCTGAGCCGTTTTTTCTTTAGCAGCATTTTCCTTTTCTAAAATGAAAAAAATATAGTACTAACAACTTTACCACACAGCAATAATTTGATAAGTAAAACTAGGCATTTGTAAATAAGTCCTCAGCGATGAAATTGTAATTACTTACTAAGGCATACAACTCGCTTAAAATTAAAAATGCACAAAATTTTTCCCACAACCTATTTTCGAGGGCGTACCAAATGAATCTGAAGTTATTTTTGTGTGGTCAAACCAAGTTCTTGAGAACGTTTTTCAACTTTCTAGTTTGACCCAAAATTGAGGTTTGAGACATTTGTGCTATTTATATCAAAAAAAATATATAAAAAATTAATTGTTGCAGTATTATAAACAGAAATTTTGAGATACTGCACAATCAATTTGTTCAAAATATGAGAAAACGTATTGAAAATTCAGGGTTGGAAATTGGTATTTTGTCCCCAAAATTGCAGTAACCTGTAATGTGACTACTCTACCGTTGCTTTCTGGAAACAAAAATCTTGGGTCGTATACGACTAATTAACCGTGATTTTATGAAGCAAAAGAAAGAAAATCAATGTAAACATGTACAGTCTGTTCGATAAGAGCGTGTAGAGCAAAACTAAAAAATTATTTGGGATAATGACTTGAAAAAAATACACACATACTACATGATATACATCATGATGTTTTATAGTGCAGCGATTTGAAGAGTCTATTGTGTCGTTTTTTTTTTTTGACGTAGAACCAGGTCAGACATAGTAGATTTTATTAAGCATGTGATTGGGCATATGAAATCGTATTTTACGACATTTTTTGTTGGTCGGGATCTTTTTAATTTCGAAAAAATAAAAAAAAACTATTTTTATGAGAATATGTTTTTTAAGGTCACCACCGTTATATCTCAAAAAATAATTGTACTATCAGAGTAATTTTTTTTTTTTAAATTAAAGCAGATACAATAGCACTTTTAACAGTACTAATGGATGGAAAATAAAAGGTTTAAATTTGTTATTATTTTAACAAATCAAAAATATATATTATATGTTTATTATATTATATTTTGTATATTATATGTATACATATTCGCATGATACGTCTGATTGCAAAATACAGGTAAGATCAATGTTTTGAAACCTAGCATATGATTTACGACAGTCTATAAGGTATTCTATTTTAATTTCGCCATTTAAAATATTGTTTTTTTTTTTACAACAAATCTTGAATTCTAGGTCTTTGTACTACAGATTTGTCTTCATCCCGCACATTTTCTTACAAATAATGCACTCCATTGTCTTAAAAACTTAATATATTCTGATGATTATTACACACTGCTTATTAGGCACGTATCTACTCCAAATCCCGCAAGCCGTACACTATGTAGATTACACATTACGTTGGATGCCCCATGCATCAGTTTAGCGCGCTATGAAATAATCGCTTGTTGCCAAACTATAAGCTTTAGGAAAAAACTAATTATTTCAAAAATTTATGTAGTGTATGGGCTTCATTTTCTTCGCTGCATATATATAAAAAAAATCATAAATAAAAAAGTTTATCGATTGGTGAAAATTGTATTACACAAAATTTTAATTTAAAGTTTTCCTGATTTTTAGCGAAATGAAAAAGCGAGTTTTATAAAATTCATTAGTACTGTTAAAAGCGCTATTGTCTGCTTTAATTTAAAAAAAAATTACTCTAATAGTACAATTATTTTTTGAGATATAACGGTGGAGACCTTAAAAAACATTCTCATAAAAATATTATTTTTCTATTTTTTCGAAATTAACCCTTTCGCTGCGCAATACGTCTGAACGTAGCTACTGCGCCGTGCGCGATTGTTTATCGCGTGCGAATATATACGTCTGGAGCAGTTAGACCACTTATAGTTTTACATTATGTTGTGTTAAATTACGATTTACGATAAATTTTACGATTTTATTTTGAATAAAATACAGTATATGTAATAAATAGAAACTGAAAGAAACATGAACAATCTTGGTACTATTACCAGTACCTCTTTCCATAAAAATATTTGTCACAATCGGTATAAGCTCGCCCGCAAAAATTCGCCTTACCAATTGCAATAACCGAGTCACTAATACGCACGGTTACGAATATATACAGTTTGAGCAGCCTGATCCAATTTAACTATTCATGCGAATTTATCCGTCTGGAGCAGTTTGAGCCCAATAAATTTTTAGCGAATATATACGTCTGGAGCAGTGAAAGGGTCAAAAAGATCCCGACCAACAAAAAATGTCGCAAAATACGAGTTCATATGCCCAATCATATGCTTAATAAAACCTACCATGTCTGACCTGGTTCTACGCCAGTTTTTTTTTTTATTTCGATAACTAAGCGACGGCGTTGCAATTTTGCTCGTCTATTATTATTAATAATATGTCCAATCGCCTCCATTATTAATAATTGCCTGGCATTGGCCTGAAATACATTTTCTACTAATTTTATAGCATGCTCCTGTGGGAAAGACCTCCACGCCAATCGAATCCGTAGAAATAACTGCTTAACGGTCCAGATCTTCTTCCCTTGGAGCTTCAATTTCATGAACACCCACACATTTTCTATTGGATTTGCATCTGGCGACTGCAACGGCCAATCCAGTATGTTAACGTCATTTTCTTGCTTCCACAAAGACTTTAGACTTAGATTAGAAGACTTAGACTTCCACTTCTACAAAGACGACTGCGATGTTTTGGGTCATTGTCTTCTTGCAGTAGCCAATTTTCATTTTTCTGCGTAAACCACCTTTCGGCATATGGTAATACAGCCCTCTGATATATTTTGACAATTTTAGCAGTGTTCAAATTTCCTGTGAAGATGTGCATATTGCTAAAGCCCTGCTTTGAGAGACACACCCAGACGTGCACTTTTACCAGGTGTTTAACGGTCCACTGGATGGGTCTATTGGCATGGGTAGACCAGGTATGAGTGATAGAAGAACATGCCCAAAAAGAAGCTTCGTCCGAAAAAATTACGTTATCCCAATTACAGTCCAAATTTTCTTTCGCCCAATTGAGTCTTTTTTCGACATGTTTTTCAGACAGTAGCGGTTTCTTCACTTCATGAACCAGTAAACGTCTTCTTATGATGCATTTAGATACTTTTACACAAAATAGTTTGCCCCCTACGCAATGATAGACAAGGATTCTCTCTGACCTCCTTTTTCATCGTTTTTGTACAGAACCACAATCCGGTAGGTCATCGACGTTTTTTACGTCGGAATAACGTTTCATCCACTTACTTACAAATGTCTAACTTTTTCATGTACTTAGCGGCCGCTCCGAGCGACATTTGCAGTCCTTTCAAATGTAAACACAGAAATACGGCTCCGTAACGTGATGTGTACGCAGCAGACATTGCAAAATACGTTATTCTGCGATCAGGGTCAAACGACAAGTGAGACATTCTGTAAAAAGCATCTGAGGGGAAGGGTATCACTAACTGCTCAGGTTAAATTTCCCCTATAACGGTTTCGAGGACAAAGTTCTGCCATACACGCTCTTATCAAACAGACTGTATTAGGTCACATGTTGCTTAGTTTTTAATGTACAGGGTGTTCAATGTTGAACTCCGATTAATATTTTCCAAACGTTCAAATGAAACTTTGCATATGTAGTACATTTTTTATGCCATACAAATTTAAATTAGAGTTAACGATAAACAATCATCACGTGAGTTAAAAGCGCAGTTCGACCACATAAAATTAACTTCATTCAACACCACTGAAAATAGGCAATATGTAGGCAACGCTACATTTAATACGTACCATGGAAATGAATGCACAAAGTGTTTTTAATAGCTATTCTTCACTTACCTTTCTGTTCGGCTTCTCTTCTCTTCTTAGCTTCCTCTCTCTGTTGTTTGATGATCGCCAGCCGCGCAAGATCCGCCCTTGCCTGGTCCGTCTTGCCCTCCGCATGCAGCTTCTGGTAATGGGCCTGTGCCCGTTGCCTCTCTATTTCTTCCCTCTCTCGCCTGGATAGCTGTGGCTTGCTCTCTAGATCTGTTGTGTTCAGAGTAGAGAGTTTCTTTACTTTCTTTTGTACCCTATTTGGATTCTCTATTTCTATTAGATTAGAAACACCTTTTGCTTTCTTCTAAAAAAAATAATTTAGTACTTAATCATTAAAATCGTTTTAATCAGCAGTACGAGAATAAAAGAATTACACTCAATTTTTAGAGCTCGTTCAAAAAATTATGTAACAAAAATGGTTATTCATCATGTAATGAAATTAACTTTGGGTGGCCAAATTAGTATTTGTTTTTATTTGAAATTTGCGAAAATGTGTTTCTTGGACATTGTTGATTGTTTATTACAGATCTTCTGAAAGCTACATAAAATGTACAGAGTTGTGCGTAGTGTTGTGTGAAATGTCCATGTTAGAATTTTAAAAAATATTCTTTCAAATACTAGATTTGACCTCACAAAAATAACTTCAAAAATCGTGACCAGCACCATCGAAAAGGGGGAGGGTGAGTAAATAATTATCAATTTTTTTGTTAGACTTACATCTTCTTCGCTACTTTCCTCCTCTGATTCACTGCCAGATTCTTCACTAATTTTCTTATCACCGGTAGCCTCATCATCAGATTCCTCACTGCTGCTAACCCCCTGCTGTTGTCTCCACTTCTTTTTTTGCTCTTCTCTCCTTCGTTCTTCTTCCAGTTCTTCTGGGTTCGTAAATCTGCGGTTGCGACCTTTGTGATTTGTAAATTTTCCTAAAAATTTATTCGTGTGAACATTCATATGTCTAATTGCAAGGTGTTGGCCATGATGTCATCAAACTAAAAAAAAATGTTAAAGGAACTTACCTCTAGGCATTATGAATTAAATTACTTAAACTGATTAATACGAACGGCAATTTGATTAAAATTGACGGATTTTAAATACGCAACAAAAATTCCTAAAGATTGACAGTCCACAATTTTTCTGCAATCTTGTACGTATTAGATAGAGAGAGAAAAGCTGTTTTTAAAAAACGGAACGTTCACACTTTCCCGAATGAATAGAATTAACATATAAAGACACTAAAACGAAGTCCCATTGAATTTTACTTTTTATATGCCAATTTCTGAATTCATAATTTTGGAAAACTATTTTTTTTTAGTCATAACTCATAGAGCCACAGAATATGATTATAAATTCTGTGATAGAATAGAAAATAGAACTTAAAGATACCCGTCAACCAGAGATATGGAGTAGGGAGAATGAGCGTCAAGATGCGCAAACTTGTTAATAAAGGAGGTCGCCATTTTGAAGTCTTAGATACGAGGGGGTACTATATTACATTACCAGGTCAGTTCTAAAATTTCAAATTAGAAACGCACATAACTTTACATTAAATTTTGAAATGAAATATGAACTAACAAATACGTACTTTTGAAATTTTCAATTACATATGAATTATTTTTCATAATTTTCTAGGTATATCTGAATATTTATTATATAATAAAAAATTAAATTTTCATATATGCACTTCATAAAAAATATATTAAATACTATATTACTCAAGAACAACGGCTAGAGTTGTATCATNGAAATTGGCCTCAATGATTTGGGATCGAGGGGGATTATCCCTCTTTATCCTGCCTCATCTCGTGTAGGCCTGGACAGCCTTCGTAGGTGGGCCCCATCCGTCGTCTACCCCGACCGCAAATGCGGCCGGTGTAGGCGCTTTGTGGGACCTCCTTTTGTCCTGGCTGGGCCCCGCCGGCTAGGGCCCTTTCTTCTGGCGCTCTTCTTGCTTCGCCGGCTCGTCTGTGTAAACCCCGGGGGTGGTGTCATGTTTATGTGTGGTATGGTTGGGTAGGGTAGTGTGGCTATGCAGCCTGGGATGCGCTTTGCTAAGGTGGCCCTTAGGCTAGCGCGGGAGAAAAGGGGTAAGGAAAGGGCATAGAAAGACAAGTCATAAGCGGGAGGGATTTGGAACTTTCTAATTTTACTAATACCTAGTGTTCTATATTTTCTGTTGCTAATATATACATATTTAAATTTGTATTAATAGTTTACCAGAGGCTTGGTTTGGTTCTGTCAGCGGACAGTTCTAGAACAGTTCAAAATAGTTACACAGGTGTATTACTGTATTGTCATTAATCATTATGTCTTGGCTTAGATGTTTTTATGAATTGAATGGTCAATTAATTTGAACCGTCCTAGAACCGTTCTCTGTCGTAACCAAAACAAAGCTCAATTCACATATCAAATTCATAACGAAAATAAATCATTAAGAATATAAAATATCGTACATGGGGGTAGCTACAATTTTTGCATGGGGTGGGCCTAGGGGCTGCATGCTCTATGGAGCCCTCTAAAAAAAGCGACATGCCGAGATAAAATTTGAACACGTTTTGATTTGATTCTAAAAAAAAAAAATAAGACAAGATTAAAAATTAAAAATGTTGTTAAAAGTATTCAAATTGTTCAGTATTATAAATATTTAAAGTAAAGGTTAATAAAGGCTGGTACAACTGTCAAAGGCATAGAATAATACAAATCAATAAGGACCATACACTTTTTCATTAATAGGTTTCAAGGGGATATCTCCGTACCGACCCGAGAACCATCGACTCAAAGGCCGCTTGCATTCCCTAGCTACAAGCTATCCTCAAAAACCCACTCCTCACGACGACTGGTCAGTTATATTGAGGAGTAGATTTTTCTGTGTTCTGTGGATCCACGAATGTAGCGAGATTTTAAAATTTGAAAATTGTCCCTCTGCGTCTGTACATGAAAATTATGTATGTATTATGTATACTGCTTTTATATTGTTATCCATGTTGCCGGAATTAAATAAATGAGACACCTACTTTCAAGAGGTAATATTTCAAATTTAATTTTTGTCATTCTTATTCAGTGAATGGCGTCAATGGGAATTGCGACGTAAAACTATAGGAGGTGTACCCCCTATATTGTTAAATATCTCATAATCAGTAATTCTTAAACATAAACATAGGATCAGTGTGGGTTATATAAACATGAAAATAAAGATTTCATGCATTCTGGGATTAGCGCAGATTATCAATTTATATCTGGATAAAAAAAAACTCAATATGTCTGATTAATATTCTATTAAAATAAGAAAAATAGCGTCCAATAACATAGATGATTATTATACCTATTTATTGAAAAAAAAAAAAAAAACGTATAAATCAGTTACATGAACTCACAGCCTCACAAATTAACTAGTTATAAATTTTATTTGAAGAAAAGGAAATAGCCGAACCAACAGGTCCGAGGTCTGTAGAAATAGCTGGCTTTTCTACAGGCTGAGTGGCAGCGGTAGATCTGAAAATTGCCAATTAATCACAAATGCCTTTAAATGTTAAGGAGGCAAACCTTTTTCCTTTGCCGACACTCATAGCAAACACACCATCATCCATGATTTTCTTCAAATTATGTACAGAGTAGCGATTGTATTGACCCCAAATGCTGTTCATGTATTTGCTGCTATAGTTCATCGGATTTAATTCTGTAGTATCTGAACGAATTTTATTTATAAGTACGGATTTGGATTAAATTAGGAAATTTAACTTACAGTGAAATTCCTTGCGCTTCTCCTCATTTTTCCTCACTTTCTTGGCGGCAAAGGCTCCTTGCGGTACAGCTGCCATGTTGAGTGAGCAGTCTTAGAAAAATTATTATTATTACTCGTCTGTTACAAACTATTATTATTTCTAATGACTTACCAGGACAAAATCCATAAAACAATTTTCTTCCTCTCATCCAAGTAAGTTTGGAAGGGTTGGTCATAAATTTTATAAAATATTCCGCCTATGCAGGAGAATGCCTCTTAAGTCATTAAATTATTCTAATAGAACTGAAATAACTCTGTCGTTTGGAGATTTTTAAATCGATGCGATGTAGATTAGCGAAAAGGAGAAATATATACGTGTTGTCGGCAGATAGAAAAAGGAAAAACTCAGTTATTGTGGGTCAGAGGGCGTAGGTTATCAAAGTGATAACAACACCACTGTGACAGTGTCTAGATAATAAATAAGAATGTTTGTGAACTATCACATGATGTTAATTTATGATTTATACATAAAACACTTATTTAACTTTTATTGTACGTGTATGTATACAATGTCTTTCACTTTTCATAGAGCCACCCTTACATCCCAATATTTATCTCAAATTTTTTACTCTATTATAAAGGAATTAAGCTAATTCCAACTAATTCACAAAATTCTTTACTAAAAAAGAACCTATCAAAAATGAAGTTGAACAGAGGTCTTGGAAATCACAAGTATGCAAAAAATATCTTACCCCACAGACAATGTTCCTGACGGTGTGGCCCAACTAGCATTGAATTACATCAGCGATACCTAGTAAATAGCTAGTAATTGTTAATATTCCAAAATAATAATAGAATATGATATGGTTAAATATTATCAATATAAAATAAATAAATCAATCAATATTTTTGGTTTTAGAAGGGGACGTTTAGGACCAAAATGAAATTTTGGTATATTAATTATTTAGTATATAAAAATGTTGAAATAACCAACTGAATCAATGAAACATAGTATTGAAAAAGTCCAAATCGTTATTTAAATGAAACTGGGCAACATTTCACGTTATATATTTATTTATAAAAAGTATTTTGAATAAAATATAAAAAATAAAAATGTACATTAAAAATTAATAATAAATTAAGAATAGCAAAGAATATACTACAATCATATAGAATCTTTCCGTAAACTATGGTAACTTGAGTGAGTAATCGATAAAAAGTATTAATTTCCTGAACCATTCTTTACATTGGAAATGAGAATAAAGTTAAAAGAGTATATTTAAAGCTGTTAAAAGTTGCAAAGGATAAGTATGGCAGTCTATTTATTCTATTTGATCGATTAAATCCGTGAAAGTGGAAGTAATCATATTTTAGTTATTCGGCGAACTTAAGACCTTGATGCCACATTCCTTTAATCTAACCAAGTTTTTTGGGTACCTACAAAAAATATAAATATTTCCACTCACAAATAAAATTTGCAATTTACGTTGTTAATAATATTACAGTATCTAGTCTAGCCAACATCACAGTTTAAAAAACAACCTTATCTTCATAAAATGTCTTTTTATTTTAAGATGCAACAAAATCATTAATTTTGGTCCCTAAACGAGAAACAGAATGTGTACAAACAATCGTTTGATGGAACGCAAAAAAAGCACATCTTTTTACGTCTTGGTGGATTTTTAATTCAAATTTTTGAAATGAAAAATGTCAGTCTTTGTATATACGTTGTGATGATTTACATGCCATTCTTTAAGTCGTTCAGGTCTTTACACTTAACAAGGGAACAAAAAACGTTTTTGATATGAAAATAATTTAATAACCGATTATCAGCGAAGTAAATGACCTTGTTCTATAAACGGCATGGTGACTAGACGTCGTTTGAGCTTCTATCTAATTTACATCTGTGTGAGGAGCAACATCAAACATCATTTTATCCGTCTTAAAGGCCACATGAAGGGAACTGACGAAATTCACAACAAACATTAAAATTTAAGAAAAAATAAAACATTGACTAATAAGATAAATAAATTTATATTCACGTATTTGAATAAAAAAAAAATTCCAAAATGTGCGATACAATTTCAACTGAAGTATCAGATAAGACCAAAAATGATAAAATAAAACAAGGTTCAAACAGATCCCATATAGAGAAACGCTTACCATATTCCACCTTAATGCTAATGAGATCTCAATTAGGAACGTTCAAATATAACTGCTTAGTTTTTTTAACACATTGGCAAGAAATTTAAAAAATTCATATAAGGCTTCTAACTATGAATAGATAAGATATACATGGTGTAGTTTTAAGTGGGGGTAATGAATAGTATGTTTCTCAGAAAACGAATCTGATACATATTAATTTTCTTTAAATCAAATAAATAATCAAATTACAACTCATTTTTTAAACTTTCGTCTTAGTTGTATGTGCACGATTATATCAGTGGCGCTTGAAATTACCTCTTCAAACCAATTATGTGAAAAGCATATTGCTTTTCTACGACTTTTTGATACATTATTATTATGTCATCATATTTTTTTTGTCAATGCAGATCAAACTTCGAATATAAAACGTACATAATAAAAAAAATAAATAAAATTACTTACTAATCTGATAGATTCCAAACATTTTTCAAAATTATTTCAAGATTTTAACACAAAGCGCTTATTATTATTTTTAAAACTGTGTCTTTAGTTTATGAAGTTCAATGTCAACCACCTCTGATAGTGACCTAGTTTAGGTGAACTACATAATATCAATGCACCCGATGTGACAACAGGGCACCAGGTACTCAAAAAAATAAATTGAAGTTTTTAGTGACGGTACAGTGTGTTTGTGTGTCCTCATTGTTAAATTTCTGTATGGAATGAAATAACATGTATACCAATTCAGAAAAATTAGATTTGACAAAAAAAAAGTGTGCCACAGCTTATTATTAAACCGACTAAATATCAAATTTGGGAATGAATAATGAAAACAGAGCTTTTCAAAACATAAAATGTGTTATAGTGATTATTGTGTCGTAAAGAATTATCTACACTCTCAGTACAAGATATTTCAAGTTAGAGTAAAAATCAACTTTTTGACCGATTCTTTTAATGCAGTTATTTATAATTTATTTTTCAGCATGGCAGTCAAACACAATCAAATAATACGACCCCCATTCAATGTTAAACCGAAATAATAAATAAATAGCAGAGCTAAAAAAGTTTGTTGCAATCTTCACAATCTGCACCTTCATCTGGTCCGATTGACAGATTTACAGTTTGTAAACATCTATCTATCTAAACGGTGAGACATTGACAATTTCCATGATTAGTTAAAACCTTTAAACAATGAACAGATGAAATTCGTTGATCACACAAATTGACTATTAGACACTTAACGCTATACATCGCCGTGCAGCCTAAAAGCTGTGTTTACCTTACGAGCAGCGAACATTACAGTTTATTGAAAACAAAAAATTATTCTGAAAGGAAACTTATTCCCGTTACAAACAAAAATCATTCGCTGCAAAGGAATATCACATAAATTTCTCAGGTTTTCAAAATATTCTGAAAAATCAATTGCAGTAGAATCTCGACTAGCCCCTCCTTACGAAACCGGATCGTTCACGGATAATTGAATTTTATGATCTTCTAGAAGTCCTGATTTGAATTCAATAGATTGTTATAATTACACGGTTTCATGGAAAAAAAATTCAATGTGTGGAACACTGAATTTGAAACTGGTGTTTGTAAACTTTAAAAATAAATGTTTTAAAAATAGAGAGTTTCGAATTATTTACTTTCTCAGTGAGAAAAATTGACTTAAAGGACAAATTTGAGAACAGAAGTATTAATGACAAAAATAGAGCCTTTCGAAACATAAACTGTGTTAAATTGTTATTATTTTTACTATTATTTAGTTGGATTATTGTAACGAGAAGAATTATCTATTATGTCAGTGACACACTTCTGGTTAGGCAAAACTAAATTTGTGAAATGAACCGACTGATCATTTTGGTGCAAAAGGTTATTTCTTTAAAATTCTTTCTTTCTTTTGTGGCAGAAATACTTAATCAAAAAAAAAAAAAATTAAAAGTTAAATCTCTACATATTCAAATAAAAAACATTTTTAAAAATAAAATAAATTTCTAGCCACCGCCACATCGAGGTTCTACTGCATGCGTTTTCAAAATTACACTCTCTTAAAATCGATGGATAAATCATTAGAACAATCTTGACGAAACAAGCACATAACACAGAATGCGACCGAGCCCTCAAATTCGAAGCATTCACAATTATTACCGCGTTTTGGTAAACGTTACTTCTAGGTGATGAGGCGACCGGAAAATACCTAAAATCACATTTAAAGTTGAGTATTGCTGTGCTTATTATCGAATCCGGTGATGATTTTGGCGAAACTAGTAGCCGTGGTGGCGATCTGAGCAGCGGTCTCTGCCAAATTGGTGGCGACCGATGCGTTGGATTCGGAATTCCTGACCAATCTCTCCAAAACATCGCCGATTCTATTCAGTCCCTTATCCAGGACCGAACGCAGTGAACGCAGTTCCGCCAGACTCTTCATTTGATACTCTGCCGTCTTTGCCCTAAACTGGCGCAGTCTCTGGACCTTTCTACGCCTTTCAGCTAATTTCCTCTGTCTTTGCTGTTTGTTGAATTTGGGTCGTTTCTTAGGGCCGGCCGTGCTGAAATTTACTTCGTGAGTAACTGTGGGAATGTTACCGTTCTGAACGGGTTGAGTTGGAATGTTGACGGCCTGCAATGTTGTGGCGGAATGTGAGGAAGAGTCTTCACTTTCTATTGAGTCCGGATTAAAGCGTTTCTTTATCTGCAATTTTTTTTTATGTTTGTATTAAACTGGGGAGAATTTCAAATTTTTACAAGATTAAAATGCTACAACCTAAAGAAGACCTGTGCAGATTTAGTACAAATGATTTTTACGACTTGGGTTACCAGACTTGTTAAAACAAAAAATAAAAGGTGTAACTGAGAGCTACATCTAGTGGCCAATGCTACTCACTACCTGACACCTACAAAGAGGCCAAAAAATGGCAGAAAGCGACCTGTATTGCAGGTACTATGAAAGCATGACCCTGTGAGGACCAAAGTCACACTTTGAAACAACTACTTTACGGGCTATATGCCCCGACTAGCCTTGAATAACAGCAACTTCATTAAATACAACTGGGATAGAAAATTTTTCATATGATGCACAGTTTTTGGATGACATGGTAAATATAATTAGTCATGTTTTCAATATTTTCTTTTAATTGAAATTTTAAATATTCAACAATGTATAATTTGAAAACTTGAATACGAGTATTCTGGATTCGAGTACTCTGAATTTTGTATTCAGAATTTAATTAATCATGAATATGACCTCTGGTTCTTATTTGGTATTCAGACAAGCAAAAATTACTAGGAGAAATTTTTGCCATTTGGCAGTAATTTTAAGACGGTCACTGTATAATTTTTGAAATAATCATATTTGTCAGATATTTCTTTCTTTGGTAGATATTGACTAAAATGTTGGTAAGTGAAGTGAAGTCAAAAAAACTTATCTATCTAAAGTTTACATTTTTGCAACCTGGAACATTTTTCAACTCTACCTGAAGAACTTGGAAATATCGGAAATATTTCGGTCAAAATTTGGAATGATTTTTTTATTAAAATAATTTCTAGATTATTTTTTATAAAATAATATATTATTTATATTGGCAAATATAGTAGGTATACTTAAAGCTGTGGTATTGAGATAAAAATTTGTAAATTTGCCCAAAATTCATTATTGTCCGTCATATTGTTTGCAGAATTATTTCCTTTTATCGCTTTGTTCAGGAGATTTTGGGAACAAAGAAGACATTTCTGCATTGCAACATAAGACAAGATTAATTTTCCTCACTTCAAGTTTGTTTAATTAAAACCAAATCATATGTGTATTTATGGAAATTTTAGTAATTTTCAATCACAGCTGATATTAACTCTTCTATTTCTTACTAAGTTGAAACGCAAAATGGAGGCCATTATCCGAATGTATATAAACAGTGTGAAAAAGACAACATGTATGCTTAAAAAGGATTTACAACGAAAATTTAAAGTTTTGTAATTTTCTTTCAACGATTTTCGTATAAAGGAACGGGTAGTAAACTTACAGACAGTTCATCACATAGTGAAACTCCCATGTTAATCAGTGCTCTTTTATCTTGTTCGGTGAACTGATTTGGCACATCCAGAGCTTTACCGCTTCGCTTTATGCCCGACAATTTTTTTCTCAAATGTAGCTTGTAGTCGCTCCACGTCTAAAAGTGAAAATCATGAATTAACCCACGTGTGCCTCGTAAAACCATCACCGTGTATACCTTTTGCCATTTCTCAGTAGTTTTCTCTCCTATTCCCTGTTGATTTAAGATTTCAGTCAAATCGCGCCACTTTTTTCTATAATTAATTTTTGGCAGCTGCCCAGTTGCCAACCCGGGATTGGCCTCGAAAAAATCAAACATTTTGGTAAAATGCCTTGCAGTAGTTCGGACTGGACATTGCGGTTTCGACTCCTCTAGCTGCTTCTTTCGTTTCTGTGCCCTTTTGCTTAGTTTCTGAGCCGCGTCATCCAGATTTTCAGTCACTTCCTTGGGAGTATTGTTACTACTGTCCTCGATGTCTTTAGGCAATGATAAAGTTACGCCCTCGAAGGAATTAACTTCTTCCAAGTCTCTGCTACCGTTACTCACTAAATCTGTATGAAATAATTCATCTTTTTCGATAAAATCGTTTTCATTTATAATATCTAAGCCTTCCAACTCCATCTTATTGAACGTAGCGAACTGGAAGTTACTAACACTTATATCCATTATGTCCAACTGGTCCACGGTGCTAAAATTTTCTTCTTTTATGAGGGCATCTCTGCCGCTTAATATATGGTCGCTCAGATCTCCGAATTCTTCGCTTTTTAACTACAATGTAAAAAAATCGTCATTAATTATGAAATAAAGCAAAAATATCTACTTACAAAACATCCCTTGGCCCTATCATCGAAATCGCTCAACATGTCGCTGATTTTCGTACCGTTTTGCTTTTTTCTCACTTTCATTTTTGTTTACAATGTTAAAAACCTATGGTGGAAACAGGTTATAGGTTAAAAACGCCCAATCGATGACGTTGACGTACAACATACACCGCGTTTTATGCAAAAGTCAATTCATTTCCTTGTTTAGTTGGTTGCAGAACTAAAATTTTTTAGGTAGCTCTTGCAGACCGGTCCTAGTTCTTCAGGATTTTGAGTTATTTTGAAAAAAAAGTAAATGTGTCGTTTTCGAAAATCTTCTGTAACTTTTATTTTCAAGGAATTTTTAAGATTTCAAATCATTTTTTCACAGCAAGTTTTTTCGGGTAATTTCACTGTATATTTAGATTTTTATTGCGACGTTTCGGTTGCGAGAAACCATCATCAACTTTCGCTAAATTAGAGTATATTAATACAATTATGGAGTATGCACCGCGTGTTAAAATTGTAGACGCTGTAGAGAGAAAGAGCGATACTTTGGTTATTATCTCTCTCTCTATATATATAATTAGCCAATCAGTATTCGGAACACAGTATACTAATCAATCAGTAGGGAATCTTAAATGATTTATGAATGAATTCCGTATGGCAATTTTTAAGTACCCCCACCCTAGGAAAAGTCGCTAAGAATATGGCGGATCCTTCGAGCATATACTACTAGAGGCATGCAATTGAGAAAACTGTGGCTGAGTGTGCGAGAGAAACAGACAGTACATCAGTACATCCTGTCTCACTCTAGCACGTCACGATTGGTTGGAAATTAATGCTTCAACCAATCGCGGCGTGCTAGAGTGAGACAGCAAATCTGAGATACTGTCTGTCTCTCAGCCACACTTTTCGCATTGGCATGCTACCTCTAGTAGTATAGTAAACCTAAACTGTTCTTTTTCCTGGTTTTAATACTTTTAATTATTATACATTAATTTCTGATTAATTATTATAATCCGAGGTAATAAAGAGATTGTTAGCTATGTAGTAGTGTTACACGTAAATTGAGTTTTTTTTATTAAGAGAAGTTTACATTTTTTGGTTAAATACAGGTTTAGTTATTTGAATTCCAGCAGAAATAATTTAGATTAGATTATATCGGTCTGAATTTTATAAATTTTGTTCAAAAACTTACGAAAGCGTATTTATTTTCTAAACATATTTTAAAATGTAAGTTTACTATAATTTTTATTTCATTATTAACTATTTACTGGGTATAGTATTACTTATAAATAAATAATTACTAATAAAATACACAAGTACAAGATAACTAAACTGGACAACTACTCGACCAACATCATAAAATAAGGTTTTTAATGCATAAAGCTGAGATATAAGAAGGTTTAAGTGAGGTTAGTTACATATACAATAACGAAAACATACTAGATTTATGAATGAAAATATGAGTACGGAAATCGTAATAACTGTCAATCGCTAACAAAATGGTGGAAATATGGAAGACGCGGGAAACGTAACTTTCCCTACTGATTGATTAGTAAGTAAACTGTGATTCGGAACAACTGAGCCACTGAGATTAGTTGAGATCTCAGGTAAATAAAACTTTGCTAATGATTTCGCTGTTGCTCTGGTGTTTTTGGGAATACAATATTGGCTATTCTGGTTTTGCTGTTAGCATTTTCATTTTCCATTTCAAATAATCTCAAACATGCGCAGTATGCTGTGCGTCGTATCGTTTTCGTTTTTCGTTTCCTTCTCTCAGTCCGCCATATTTTTATTTGTACACGTATAAAGCGCTACAAATTTATTTTGTGCATTTTAACGGTGCATATTCTTTTCAAACCTGATTTACAACTGAAAGTTAGTGACCATTGCTGTGAAAATGAGTTACGGAAGACCTCCGCCTCGGATCGACGGTATGGTTTCCTTAAAAGTCGACAATCTAACGTACCGCACCACACCGGAGGATTTGAGAAGAGTTTTCGAAAGATGTGGAGAAGTCGGTGACATTTATATTCCCAGGGATCGGTTTACAAGAGAAAGCAGAGGCTTCGCTTTCGTCAGGTAAGTCAAAAAATTGCATTTACCTAACAGCCGACAACCTAACACTTGAGAGATGCAGGTTCTATGACAAGCGTGACGCCGAAGACGCATTAGACGCTATGGACGGTCGCATGTTGGACGGAAGGGAGCTGAGAGTCCAGATGGCAAGATATGGCAGGCCGACCAGCCCCCACAGGAGATACCGTGGACGAAGGAGGTAAATCCATTGTTTCGGTTAAGCTACTTAACCGATAATGAACGAAAGCTCCCCCCCCTTTGTAGGTCTCGTTCACGCTCAAGATATTCTCGCTCTAGGTCACGCGGAAGAAGAAGCCGATCCAGGTCTCACCACCGGAGGTCCGTCAGTAGGAGTCGCTCCAGGTCCGACAGCAAGAGTTCCAGGGGCAGATCCAGGTCGCCTTCGAAGGAGGACAAGGGGAGGTCCAAATCGAACAGCAAGTCACGGTCTCGGTCTAGGTCTTAGGTAAAGAAATAGGGATGGATAGGGAACTTAATACCTGTTTCGCATAGGGAGAAAACTTTCATTTCGGGGTTTCAAAATTACATTTAATTAGTCGCTAGAAATATTAGTTTCTTTTTTTTAATTATAGTGCTTTTATTTTTAATAGGTTTTGCTCGTTTTGCCATATAAATTTGTTTTAGAAACCTCGCAGTTTTTGAAATGTAGAATATTAAAAAAAAATGTTTTACCTCTACCTGCGTGCATAATACATGAATAAAAAATTATTATCAACCATTAAAATATTTGTGCAATTCCAATTGTTATATAGTTAAAAAAAGACGCCGTTTGTGGTAAGAATTCTCATCCAAAAATAGTACTGTCGACCGCTCCGCTTAATACTTTAATTTTTGAAACAACATATTTTTTTCCAATACTTTCTTTTATTTTCAGGTGAATTGGTGGTTTGCAGAGTGCAGTGCAGTAAAGTAGGCGCCTGCTCTCTAAAGGTATTTATTTAAACATTTATCACCTCTGACCTAACCAATTCTATTTTACAACCCGCCATTATTTTCTCTTATGTTTTCGAGTGTTTCAAGTACGGTTTAGTCCCAAAATATGAAAAAAAAAGTTTCGGTTCATTGAAAAAACTGATTATATTTAAATACCATCGTCGTTTTAATTGTTGCATCCATTGTAATATGAAAATCTGCGTCTAGAGACTCGATTAAATTGAGCTTGATTGATAAAAGTGTTTTTAATATACAAAATATACTTTCAAGGTATTCACATAAAAAAATTAATTTTTAATCTTTGACTGGGAAATGGAAAAATTTAAATTAAAGATTTAATTTTCAGGAGACTGATGCTTATTCTAAATTGAAAGTTTGTAACTTGTAGGATTATAGTTTGTGTTTCACTAGGTTAAGTTTTTTTGTTCGATGATTATATAATATGCTTATATATTTGTGGTTCAACGATTCCGCAGGTATATTATTTTAGTTTTCTCTGTTCCTTTGTAATTCACGTCACAATGTAAAATGTAAGGATTTTTCGTCTTATAAAATTTTCTTTACAGTTGTTTTTCATTTGTTTTTTTGTAGGAATCTTAGGGTGAACTTACATGCAGCGGTAATTTTTTCTGAAGCATAAAAGATAATTTTTGTCAGCACGAAAAAAAATTAGTGTGTTTTCCATAAATTCTGTTTTGATCGTTGAAAAAAAGGTTAAAGAAACGTCTATTTGTGATCTGAATAATCTTTGAAGTGGTAATAAATTGTACAGAGTGGGCCAAATTTGACGCTATTGGCAGTTTCCTTTTTCGCCATTTAGTCCTGTAGCCGGGGGGGTCCCAATTGCCTCCTTCATTTAGATAGAGTTACCCAAGTGTTTTTTATGTATTTTGAGCCGCAGAACACGAATTTTTTTGGGTAGAAGTTTGCCCGGATGTCGATAAGCTTTTTATTAACAAAAAACTTGCAAAATACTGCGAACTTAGTTTTTGGCAAAATAAAAAGTATTTTCTTGTTCTTTGACCCATTTTAAAATGTCTCTTGCAAATACTTTTTATTTTGCCAAAAATTAAGTTCTCAGTTTGCAAGTTTTTTGTTAATAAAAAACATATCGACATCCGGGCAAACTTCTACCCAAAAAATTCGTGTTCTGCTGGCTCAAAATACATAAAAAACACTTGGGTAACTCTATCTAAATGAAGGAGGCAATTGGGACCCCCCTGGCTACAGGACTAATTCAATTTTTCTCAAAAATCGGGCCCGTGATGTCTATACTACGTTTCTTCTATATTTTTTTGAGGAAACGGGAGAAACCCCCCAAAAGCTTCGAATTTGGCCCACCCTGTACAGTGTTTATGCAGTTTAAATCCATTTTATGCCATCTTTCGTGATCTTACAAAATTATTTTCCCGAAATCTCGATACAGGAAAAACATAAGCACAAGATACATTTGCCGGGAAAAGTTACCGTTGCGCCCCAAAACCGCACACAAAAGATCACTCACTGTATAAAAATATCGCCGATACCGGACCCAGCTTCCCTGATACTAACGTATTTTATGTGCACAGCAGGCGGAGAGTTGCTGTGGGCAGAGAGTAGCTGTTGCAGTGCAGTGCAGCCAAAGGTGCGAGAATGTACGAGAGTGTAGCGGTGGTAACGGGTGTACGAGAGAGAGAGAGAGCGGACGGCTGCGGTGTGGACCCTTGCCAGGCCCAGGGCGCAGTCTCTCAGTCAGTCATGCGAACTGTACCACCTGTCCAGCTCACCAAAAATATACTTAGATTGATGAGAGGCGTAGGGCTAGGTGGAAAAAAACGACAAACCCTCTCGGATTCGTTATTTGATATCTTTGACGGGTACCCGACGTGTTTTTTTGTTACGTGATACAAAATTTGAGTAGAACACTTGATTTACGATATTTTAGGTGTGGCGCTGTGATCAATCGAGGTTCGGGAAATTCGAGTTACTTTTATTTGTTCATACTTTAGTGCGGTTTAAAGTTGTAGGGAACTTAAATCTTGCCGAAATTACTGTAGTTTTAATTTCCTATGTACAAGGCGTTTTGGAAAAGGTAGACGGGACGTCAAAATATATATTTTTCCTAAGGACCACGGTCTTTTCCGAAAAACGGCGTGACGTATTGAAATTTTGTACGGGCAAGGTTTCAAGTGCGATAAAATGCATTGGTGTTGTTTGTTTTTGAGTATTTGCTGGAGGTTGCTATGTAGAAGCTTACCCTGTGACATTTTATTATATAACTTTTTTCAGGTTCGGTTTTATACAGGGTGTAACTTACGTGCGTGTCAGTTTTTTAGGGGTAATAGTACGTGTTCTCCTGAATACGAATCTGAAATTGTTATTTTTTAAATCTAATAAATAGTCACATTTGGAGACGGTACATCTAGCTGTGAATTTGAACGTTTTTCGTAGCTGGAAGCCATAAACGGACCATTTATTTTTGTGTATTTCATTTATCATTATTGATTAATGCTTGAGTTTTCTTGCTAAGTTGTTAAATACTGACTGTTTGTGTGGCGAACAACCACTCAACAAAAGTAGCGCCGTTATTTGAGGTACACTAGCTTCTCCAGCGGCGGGGTACGAAAATTACTAAAGAAGGGTTTAATAAAAAATTAAGTTTTTACTACGGAATTTGAAAAAGTAAACTATCGATACGTGTTTCTAAAGGTCAAAGTCTTTATAAATATGACCCCTAAGTTACACCCTGTATGCAATCGACTCTCCCAAAATCAACTAGCTTCTATTTCTCAGATTTGGGTACAACTTGTCACAAGTTGACCTATTTTTTATTCGGGCTCACTATACAAGGTGATTCATTAACAATGGGAAAATCGAAACCTGAAGATACTGCACGTAAAATGGTGGCCATTGGCGTAAACATGCCTTATCCGAAAGTTGATAGTTTCGGAAATACAGGGTGTTGAAAGTTAAAATTTTAAATCGTTTTTTTGCGATTATTCTGAAAATATGTAGGTTAGGAACTTGAAAATTTGTGAAACTATATTTTTTTAGGCGACGAATAAGATGCGTGTTGTAATTTCAGCATTGCTCATAGAGGGCGCCACTTACGACCAATTTTACCGAAAATTTAGTTAATAACTTTTTACCCTGTATGTCTAACTTGAAACTTGGTTCAAAACCTGAAAGAGCAATAATTTTTCCATTAATTATGTACTCTTGTTTCATTTCGGTATCTCGATGCGTTTTCGAGAAAAATAGATTTAACGAACACTATGTTTTGATGATACGAGAAAGTAATAGCGAAACGAACTAAGTGTTTCTTCATGGTATTACAACAATTAACAATAAAACAAATGAAATACCTACGTAATAATGATTTAAAGTAATTGTCTGAAGAATCCACCGTTGACACTGATACACTTTACACAACGTTTTCTGAGAGATCTTCGAGTTTGAAACAACATATTGGGATTGCGTCTGACTTCGTTGGCAGCGATTTGTATTCTTTGCCACAAGTCTTCATACGAACCAATTTTCTCAAGATTCAAGAAATCATGAGGATGAAATCTGGTCTTCTGGGTGGCCAAACAAAAATGCTTTTACGACTTGAAGTTCCACTTCATTTATGAAGAGACATGTGGTTCATGTACTACGGAACTCTGCCGTATTTTTCTCGGCCAGTGCGTGCATATTTAAATATAGTTTTTCCAAATCGCTGGGTTGGCCATGTAAGCATTTTTGCTTGTCCACCTAGAAGTCCAGACTTCAATCCTCTTGATTTTTTTTTTTTGGTCTTGAATGAAAGATATAGTTTACAAAGAATCTATTGGTTCGTGTGAAGAGGTGTGCCACAGAATACGAATCGCTGCCAGCGAAGTCAGACGCAATCCCAATATGTTGTTTCAAACCTGAAGATATCTCCGAAAACGTTGTGTAAAGTGTATCAGTGTCAACGGTGGATTCCTCGAACAATTATTACTTTAAATCTTTATTACGTATTTCATTTGTTTTATTGTTAATTGTTGTAATAACATGAAGAAACACTTAGTTTGTTTCGCTATTACTTTCTTGTATCATCAAAAGATAGTGTTCGTTAAATCAATTTTTCTCGAAAACGGATGGAGATACCGAAATGAAACAAGAGTACATAATTAATGGAAAAATTATTGCTGTTTCAGGTTTTGAATCAAGTTTCATATTAGACATACAGGGTAAAAAATTATTAACTAAATTTTTGGTAAAATTGGTCGTAAGTGGCACCCTTTATGACCAACACTGAGACTGCAACACGCATCTTATTCGTCGCTTAAAAAAATGTAGTTTCACAAATTTTCAAGTTCCTAACCTACAATAGTTTCAGAATAATCGCAAAAAATCGATTTAAAATTTTTGCTTTCAACATCCTGTATTTCCGAAACTATCTACTTTCGGATAAGGCATATTTGCGCCAATGGTCACCATTTTACGTGTAGTATCTTAAGCTTCCGATTTTCCCATTGTTAATGAATCACCCTGTATATTTTTTTAACTTCATTTTAAAGGTATTAAGCTAATTCAAAATAAATTCAAAAAATTTCCTAAAGATCCTGTCAATTGAAGTCTAACAATATTTTTCGATACCAAAAATCTAGTTGGGTAGATATGCAAAAGATATCTAACCTCATAGACAAGACATTATTTTTACAAGACCTACCGAAAGATTGCTCACCATTTCCTGTACACCCTATATGCAGGGTGTCCGGAAAATAATAGGTCACGCCTATCTTGAAGGGAAACAAACCGATTTAGATGAAGTTATCAGCATTTAAAATAATGTATGTTCCACTTTAATAGTAACGTAATTTTTTTAAAAATGTGTTTCTAGATCGGTTTGTTTTCATCCAAGGAAGCTTCTCTTCAAATATGGCCGCTTCATTTTCAAATCCCTTATATATTAAGGAGTAGAAATAGATGAAAATGGGTCAGTTGCGTTTTTCTCGAAAAAACGACTTTCTATGCTTTTTATATTTTTGAGAAAAAAACGTAATCTCAAAAAAGCTATATCATAAAATGTTGCTGGGTAAGGTAGTAGCAGATGGTCAAAAACTGATAAAATCGAGTATTAGCACCCTCAAAAACTTTTCTGTACCAAATCTCTTCTGGTTTACAGGAAAAAAATCGTCTAATTGTTGCCGTTCTATTAACCCCTGAGTCTATGATACCTTATTTTCGAAACGCCCTGTATAAATGGAATTCAAAATGTCGAAAATCTTCCTAAATTAATAAAAACTTCATACTGATAGTTTCTTAGGGGAAATATTAGGCGCGTGATATGTCTATTAAGATTGTAAGTCATTTCATCGTAAAATATGGATAAAAGACTAATAAGAACTTATTCTCTGAAAAATTACTAAACCTAGTCTGCATATGAGGGTAAAAGGCTGTTTTAGGCAACAATTTCCAAATTCCTTTTTGACTCGGTTGGCTGTCAGTTTGGATCTGCACTAAAACAAAGGAATATGGGGGGAGGGAGTAGGGGTTGAGGATTTGTAAAAGTAATATATATTTTCAGGTACTCTAGGTAGGTAAACGATATATGCATATATTATTTTGTTTTCTGCATCTTTTGTTTTATAAAACTTTCATTATTTATTTTCAGGTAACGTTCTTTCACCTTTTTTCAGATATATTTTAGAAGATTTGCTAATATAAAAGTCTTACTTAATTCTGGTTTTTGTTTTCCTTTCCCTTTTCTTGCGCGCCTGCATAAACTTGAAAAATTTAGTACAGCTTGATTTTGATTGTCAGAATGACACGAATATCACTTATCTCGGATAATTCAAATTACAATTTTTTTTAATTCAGAACGTATGAAATATGTCTATATTTATAAAGTACTCATAATGTGCTAGAACTTTGTTCAGTATGTCATACCTTACAAAATATTTGATTATAAGACTGCAAAGAAACGATAAATCTGTGTGTGTTTCATAACTGTCAGAACTCCTTACCATTATTGTGCACACATACGGGTTGCTTATCTAACAAAGACCAGAGATAGTTTTATTTTTATGAATTTGGTCCTTTTTTGTATGTTTTGACAACAGAAAAACTTGTTTTTTTTTTCATAAGGTTCACACTATTAAATTGAAAATGTCTTGATATACAGGGAGTTTTAATTAAAACTTCCCACCTAGAAAATATCGGAATTAAAAAAAGAACAGGCGATGTCAATTTAGGTCAAGGGGACATGGCGTAAGTTTTAGTGCCTTGGAAGTTACCCCTTCGGCAGGGGCGTAAAATAGCCTTAGACTTAAATGCCACACCCTACATTGAGTGATATCATTTTAAAGCTTTTTCAATTCTGTTCATGACGACATATTAAATTTTGGTTTGGACACGACAATAAAATCTGCTCCACTTCCCAACGAACATTTCAGGCATTATCCGATGACATTCTTCAACAATTCACCATCTTGCTGAAACCACATCCTCTTCTGGTAAAGTGTTGTCATGTTCCAATACTTCTACAATCGTCAGGTAGATATTCGTTTCCAGTAGATTCAGATACATGTTTCCATCCAGATTTCTCGGTAAAAAAAAGGCCTTATGATGTGTCTCCTAGTATGCCCTCCCAACCATTCAATTTACTTGGATGCTGCATTTGAGAAATTGTTGAAGAACATCGTCAGATGACACCCGAAATGTTTGTTTGAAAGTGGAGCAAATATTTTATTGTATTGTATTTGAACATTTAATAAAATAACATTTTTTCATTCATTGATATTTTCTCTTTTTCTTTAAGTGATGATTTTATTGTCATATCCAAACCAAAATTTAAAAAGTCGTATGTCGCCGTGAGCAGAATTGAAGAAGGCTTTAAAACGAGTTGTCACTCATAGGGTGCCATTTGAAGTTTAAGGATATTTTATGCGCCTGCCTAAGGGATAGCTTTGAAGACACCAAAACTTATGCCATTACGTGTCCTCCTTGAAAAGAAAATCGACGTCCCAAGTTTGTTTTTTTTTAATTCCGAAATTTTCCAGGTGGGAAATCATAATTGAAACGCCCTGTATATTTATATCTGTCGCAGTTTTATATCATATTAGTGGAATATGTTAAATTAATATATTTTTTTTAACACGGAGGACATTTTTGGAAAAATGCTCATATGAAAAAGCCTATTTAATATCAAAATTACTATTAGTCCAGTTACTCAGGGTTTTTACCTCCGAATTCTTTATAACTGAACCGATTGTCGTGAAATTTTGACTGAATATGGGGAATGCCTCAAGGAACAAAACTTATATAGTGCCGAAGTGTGCTCTTGCCCTGGAGCACAGTGGGAAATATTCTCGCCACTCGCCAATTTTCGTCTCGTGATTTTTTTTTTAATGTAATCTGAATTTTCATATTCCGGTGAGATTTCTTCGAAAAACACTTTTTTTTAATGCTTAGGGAGCGCCCCAACTTTAATGTCGAAGAAAAAATTTTTAAATACTCGATGTAGAAAAAATGTTTAAAAAGTATCTGCTATTAATAAAATTGATTATGACCCTTGATGATATATTTGGAGTTAGGTTTTTGAAGAAAAAACATCAGATATATCATCAAAGGTCATAATAAGGGGCGCTCCCTAAGCATTAAAAAAAAAAAGGTTTTTCGAAAAAACCTCACTGAAATATGAAAATTCAGATTACGATTATTAAAAAAAAAATCACGACGAGATGATGAAAATTGGCAGGTGGCGAGAATTTTTTCCAATATTTCCCACTGTGTGGAGGTGGAAATTTTTGCTCCCAAAATAACAACAAGAATCGATAGAGGAGTCAATTTTAAGTAACAAATGTTATATAAAGTTTTTTGGATAATCCAATACTTTCCAAGTAATTCGTCATTGAAAATGTTGATTTTTTACTGAAAAAGTGCTTGTTTTCGGACAGTTTCTTGCAAATAACTCTGAAACCGTTGGATTTAACGAAAAAGTTGTAATTAACAAAAAGAAAGGTAATAAAAAACAAATCTAATGGCATTATTTTGTTTTTCTCTAATTGCAATATAAACCGAGTTATGGATTTTTAAACATTATTATATGTTAGCTAAAAACTAAATTGGAACCAGTTAACGTTAAATAACGCCAAAACCATAAATAATAGGAAAAAATTATTTGCACCTTCTTTAAAGTACTTTGAAAAATCTTTAAAATGAGCTGTTTTAAAAGTCTAGAATCAAAATTAACGGATATATGATCGAAATAACATGACTCATATTTTTTTAAGAAAAAATTAATAAACAAATCAGTGTCTTTGGCGACGGAATTAAAATTAAATGCAATCCATTTACAGATTTCTTCATTTAAGTTTTAAGAATATGTTCTGGGTCTTTAGCTCACTTACAAAGCATGATTTCGAAAAAAAACTTAATTTTTGAAAATGTTTTCAAATTTTTGAAAAACAATTCGATTTTTAAGCTGTAACTTAAAAATTAAAGGGTGTACGAAAAAAATACAAGAGTAAAAAAAAATTGCTTTATTTTTGCCGAAGATTTTGCTATATTTTTTTATTCCTCTAAAATTAATATTAATCGAGATATCGCCATTTTAAGTTCTCACATGAATGAGGGAACCACCCTTTTTGAGCCCTTTAAACCCTTCAAACGTAAAAATGAAGGGCTTAAAAAAGATCAACTCAACAGTTCACGTAGCCCTTACAATTCCTTGCAAAATAAGCCTTTGTGCGATTAAAAATCTTAAAAAGTAAGAAAGTTATCGTCAAAAAAATAAACACGTGTATAGGTGATAATTTTAGGAAAATTTAGGTCAAGATTTTTGAAGCATTTAGATCTTTTCTGTATATACAGGGTGTCTCATAATTAGCTGCCAACCCTGAACAGCCGATTCTATGATCAAAACTAAATAAAAAAGTTCATATGAACATGGGTCCGGAAATGCTTCCTAAGGGCACAGGGACCCATTGAAGAGGGAGGAATGGAAATCATTTTTTTGCAATATCTCTCAATCGCGTTGTGATAAATGAATGAAATTTGGTATACACAGCTAAATTTTGATGAGCAATTTGATGGACTAATCCATTTATTTCCACAAGGTCCATTGGGGTGGGTACGGGGGGGCCCTTGGTACTTTGCGTGTGTAACTTTTTCATCTTTGACTTTTTAACAAATTGGACAGCAAATTCCGTTTTCCCGAACTGTTTTACGTTAAAAAGGTACTCTTGTTTCAAATCGTTATCTTTAACGGTTTCTGAGAAAATCGCTCTTGAATTAATCCCACTTTGGTCAATTTCATAGTAATTTAAACAAAAAAAATTTTTTTGTTTAAATTTAATCTAATTTTAATAAAAAAATAATAATAAAAAATTAAATTAAATAAAAATTAATCCTTTAAATGGAAAAGAGAGGAAAGGAAAATTATTATTATTATTTTTTGTTTAAATTACTATGAAATTGACCAAAGTGGGATTAATTCAAGAGCGATTTTCTCAGAAACCGTTAAAGATAACGATTTGAAACAAGAGTACCTTTTTAACGTAAAACAGTTCGGGAAAACGGAATTTGCTGTCCAATTTGTTAAAAAGTCAAAGATGAAAAAGTTACACACGCAAAGTACCAAGGGCCCCCCCGTACCCACCCCAATGGACCTTGTGGAAATAAATGGATTAGTCCATCAAATTGCTCATCAAAATTTAGCTGTGTATACCAAATTTCATTCATTTATCACAACGCGATTGAGAGATATTGCAAAAAAATGATTTCCATTCCTCCCTCTTCAATGGGTCCCTGTGCCCTTAGGAAGCATTTCCGGACCCATGTTCATATGAACTTTTTTACTTAGTTTTGATCATAGAATCGGTCTGTTCAGGGTTGGCAGCTAATTATGAGACACCCTGTATACGTATTTAGTATGTGTATATTCGAATAAACCAGTACTATACTATATTATAACTATTATATTATAATAAGGGAATAAATGTTTATTTAATATGAATGCACATTTAAAATGTTTCTACTCTTTCAATAATAGTTTTTCATTTTATTATCGAACCAAGGGGTATTTTTCAAGGGTTGAAAAGTTGCAATCGATAAAAAAGATTTTTTAATCAAGAAATCAATTTTAATTTTATAAAAATGCATAATTAAATCATTTCAAGTTGAAAAAAATTTTTTTATATTATTTTCATTCAAAGGGGTGGTTTTTAAAGGTTTTTCCGGGTTGAAAATTTGGGATATATTACGTTTCATGTTAGATAGCACATGAAATTACTCATACTGCATAAATAAAAAAGATTTGGTTACATAAAATGCTTAAATTTGTATTATTTCTTTTTTTTTCCAATAAGGGGTGGTTTTCACTCCTTAAGAACAAAAAGCACACCTGGCGCATATATAAGTTTTGAAGTGGGGGGTAAGATGAGCCTAATTCAAAATTTTAAGAAAAATCCATGCAGTTACAAAGAATTCAGAGGTATTACTATATTTTCAGCTACAGTAACTGGGCTATATCACATTCTCTCGGGTCTGTTGTTAAATCTGTATAAGGATTGACTTTAGTAAACTAAAGACCAGAAGTATTGTAAAATGTCCTTTATTCTTACAATAGTTTTAAATACACTTAATGTATGACGAACAAAATATATATTGCAAACTTAAACAGTAGGTGTTAATATTAGAATTTGAAAAAAATATGTTAAGAAAATATAGTATAAAAAAACTTGAAAAATTGTGGTTATATATACAAAAGAAATTAACAAGACATCGTTATGTGATAAATGGTGCTGGCATTGCCTAAAAAATATATTTACACTTATCAGAACTTAAAACGTACTGGTAAAAATTTAAATAAATACTGGTGTCGGAGCCCAATCTAATGCTTACACTCTTAAATCGTACATTATAGAAACGATCACAATTATTTACAAAACCCATTGGGTACGCACATCTTAGACAAGGACGGTACTGTTATCCTGCCTTAAAAGTTAACCTTAAAATGATTCTGGAGCTGAAAATTGATTCGGGACGGTTGGACGTCAACTTTTTCAAGTGTTGCAGAAGATCCGAAATTTACATGTGCAATTTTTATAAAATACACAATGATAGCTAACGTTTGTGGATGGTTCGGTAAAAAATATATGAAAAACTTTACTCACAAAAGATCTAAGTACATTATTCTCATTTTCATCCCATAAGAACAATTATATTAAAAAAAGTTTGCAATGCGAAATTTTTTGTACTCAAGAAATTTAAGTTTTTCCTATCTTAGATGGGAAAGTGAGGTACAGAAGTAAATGACAAAGATGTGGTTATGTTTATTTTAAAGGGTTATTTCTTGGAGATTGCAAGGAGTAATTTTTTTAAGTCATTCAACCACAGTCCAACCAAATTACACTTGCAGAAAATAAAAATTATTACCTGGACTTTTATAAGTGGAAATGGTAAAAGGGCTTATAATAAACCTAAAAGCAATAAATAGTTTTGGGTCAAACAATGAGACAGTTTTTTTTTGTATTTTTTCCGTACAATTGAATGGTGTAGTTTTTAATTTTATTTTTAAATTTAAACAAATCAACAATTACTGAAAAATTGATTGCTGCGTCATTTTTTACTTTTTTGCATTTTTGAGCATGTTTTTGAACTGTGATTACAAATTTTTTTATTTGACCAAAACCATGTCAAAACGAAAAAAATGATCACCAGCAGAACTCTGTACAATGATTTTTTTAAGTAGAATTTTTCTTTGAAAAAAGTGTTTCAGGCCGAAAAAAATTAATATCAGAAACTTCTTGACTTTTTTATCTAAAAAAATTTGAGGTTATTTAAAACAGAGAAAAGTATACTTTCACCAAGTTTTGACAAAATTAAATTATTTTTGCGGAAATGAGAAATAAAAAACGAAAAATCTGAAAAAAACCTGTTTTTCGCAGTTTTTTCGGAAACTTTGAGGTTATGTTAAAAATTACCTCTACAAAAGTTGTAGATTTTTGCATGAGCTACAACTTTTGTAATAGATACTTTTTTGTTTGACGTCAACTTTCGCCAGAAATCCCAATGATACAATTTTTCATAAGTTTTCAACCCCCCAAATCAACCCCCTGCCGTCCCTGCTCAGGCATTTATTTATTTTTTTGTTTATTATAAGCCTCTTTACCATTTCCACTTATGAAAGTCCAGGTAACAATTTTCTTTTTTTTTCCCTCTAAATGAGTTATTTTGGTCGGTCTAAAACCAAAAGGTATAAAAATCACACGAATGACGATTCACCAATTTTTGTCTATTTTAATTTTTTATAGAATTAATACGAAAGCAATAGTAGAAGTATTCTATGTTCTTCCCTATAAACTACAACTTTTCACATCTAATCAGTTTATCACAGCTTATATCCAAAATAAGAATTTACCCCACTCTTCCCTAACAAAAATATTTACCAAGCCGCCTTTGCTTTACGGGGTCGACTAAATTCGACGCTTTGGGAGGGCGTCTCCTATTTACCTGAAAAGATTTAAAAAACGGCTCTGTATTCAAGGGAAATTCAAAGCAAAAACCACACCTTAAAATCTATTCTACGCTTTTCAATTTTTTACTTTTTCTGCTACAATCTATAATTTTTTTTGTTTGTAGAAATAGTTGATTTTTGTGACGTGATTTTTGCACAGCTCACATGATATTTTTCCGACACTTCCGACTCTTCAATTAGAAGAACTTTTATTATTATTTTTTTTTTAATAATTTGGATAATTCTCATATTTTTTAAAAGAACATATTTATTTATTTGACCACTTTGTATCTTAAAAACTATTAATTGTTTATACATGTTTATGTTTGCTTAAAGTGTGTGTCAACATACTTGAACATCCCGTATACATAAGAATATTCTTTAATAAAATACTTTTGTGTTATAATTGAAAAACCGGAAGTTATAGAAATATATGACATATGCCTTTGGATTCTAAGCACAAAAAGGCAGTACGAAAGTAACCTAATTGCAAAAATTAAATATTTAAAAACGAAACGAAAATTGAAAAATGCTCAACTTTTTTCCTACCTCCACCTTTTCCATAAATAGAGCAACCACCCCAAAAATGTCGAATTCAGCCAACCCAGTACATGTTGCAACTAATACTTGTTCAACATTACTGGAAGAAAAAAGGATTACATTAATATCTCATTTTTTCTCAACAACGTTCCGAATAACACAAAACAAACCAAATCAAATCCTCATTTTATTCACTGCTCAGCTATCAGCATCCTGCAAAATAAAATAAAACACTCCTTGAACTGGATTAAAATTAAAAGAAACCTCGATTTTGCTCAAGGTCCCCCATCCCCCCAGCGTCTCAATGTCCCCCACAACAGCATCGCTCCCACCGAGAAAGCACCCACGAGGCAGCGTCAAGATATGGAGCAAGAGTTACGGGGTACGCAACTCGTTCTACCATCCATGGCAGCGCCTGGCGACGTCGGGGTGCTCGTGAAACGCAACTTGCGTCCCCCGTGGCCCTTTTTCTGACTGTGTGTGTACCTCAGCTGCGTGGAAGTGGATGTGAGAGCGTAAGATTTCAGGTGGGACTTCACGCAAGTCGGCAAGGGTAGCTGCTCGATGCTATAAACCGTGGTTCGGGCCACTATGGCCCTACAGCACAGTTCTTGGAGGCTCAGAACTAAAAATACAAAAATTAATATATAATAATAATAAT
>NW_019416505.1:349977-396057 GCF_000390285.2 Anoplophora glabripennis | reverse complement strand
TTTTTTTCTTTTCTTATTAAATTCCTTTCATCGTAAAAAGTCAATTGCCACATAAATTTTAAATTTTTAATTAATAGTTTTCCTATAAAAAAATATATAAATTCAAAATAATTCTCTATGCACTAAAACGCAGTCTTAAACAAAGACGGCTGACTCTTACGTCACGATCCGGTATCGGTCCAAATTAAACGAGTCGTGTAGAGTAGTGTTCTGTAGTCTGTCTCACTCTTACTAATTTGTGTTTATGTAAACTACGTGTGCCCGATAGATTTTATATTATTTACTTTTACTTAACACAATATTGTTAATTATTTTAAAAATTGTACATTCTATGGCTACAGAAGCTGGGTTTGTCCAAGAACAATCTGATAATTTGTCAAAAATAGATGTTCTATAAAATATGTTTGCATGATTTCTTCCTCATTTTCTTATCCTTTGGTACATTAAATACTTTGTTGGGGGGCAGTTAGTGTTGTGGAACTACACATGGGTACTATAATATATATGTTCAGACACTGCTATGTTTTTCATGTTCTCGTGTTCTGATCCTGAAGCCGCCACGCATTAAAGCTGCCTGGTTAGATATTATGAAAACGTTCGTAGACTCTACGAAAATTAACGAAACTTGTTTTTAAATTTATACACTAAAACTAACTACTCAAAACTACTCAGAATTCAATGCGAACACAAACTAATTCATCACAAAATTAAATGACAGCAATGCAATGACAGCGCCAGCCTCCCGCGTCTTGACAGTCTTGTCTTAACACTCATATACCGGATCCTGATGTCACAAATTGCTCGACCAATTAGGGACCGTTTTCGCCCACCTAATCATATTCAATATTTTAATAATTAATTACATATTAATAGTTAAGTTTTAAGGGGTTTTATATATAGAAACATACTTTTATAGTAATTTTCTGCACTTTAAATAAATTTTGCTTCAAAAGAAAATTTAATGTAATTTCCTCATTTAGTATAAATGTTGCAAGAGACCTCTTTTTATTGTAAACCCATTAATAAATTGTCCCCAAAATATTTTGTTAAACAATAAATAGCTAGCTACATAAACTGCACTACTTTGTCTAGGGGAAATAATAATTTTCCTCAACTTAAATTTTGAATACAACTATGGTTATATTCACCAACAAATTCATAGACAGAACCAAAACATCTTAACAAATATGGCTCTCATGTCAAAAAAAAAAAATATATGAAACAATGTTTCCATCTTTACAATCCAGAAAAGGTTCAATATGAATCTCATCCATAAACTAAGTACATATTTTTCGATATCTGAAAGGTATACAAAAGTATTTTTAGGATACCGTAAAAATTATCGTCTTTCCTCTAAAATTATACCTACATCTGAGGGACTTCCCACCATACTCTTTATATTAGCTATGCCCTTCATTAAAAATAACTCTTTATAATTCCTCTTTCTAATATTAGCAGGATGAATAATTTAAACAATGTTCCACGATGACCCTGCATATTTAATTGTTATTCATCGACACTCTTATTATCACTATTTATTATTCCCAATGCATAATCAAATCAAAAACACATGACATACCTTTGTTGGACCTCCAAAGTCTTTCCATGCCATTTCTCTGCAGGGCCATGCGTGACAACTCACAGAAACTCTCGTGTATGTTGAAATTACACAAAGGAGACACCTCGAAGAATGCCATGCTATGCTTGTTGGCGTATATCTGGGCATCCCTCTGCCCTACTTTCCTATTAAATGCCAGATGCAGGCGATTTCCCACCAGAACTTTAGGAACTCCGGGTGCATGTTCGTCAACTTCCTTCAACCACCTATCTAGTCCATCAAATGACCATCGATTGGTAATATCGTAAACGAGAAGAACACCCTGCGCACCTCTCGAATAGCTACGAATTATGGTACAAAAACGACCTTGCCCGGAGGTGTCCCACAATTGAAGTTTCACCCTTTTACCATCTAAGAGTATCGTTGTGGTTTTGTAGGCTGAAAATTAAATTTCATAAGAGCTTGAATGAGAAACGCCACGATGGTACATACACTTACCGCTGCCACTACAGAAAGGGCTCTCTGATGCTCCGTCGTCTAGATCTGAAAGAATCTCTTGTTTTCCTACGTCGCTATCACCCACTAAGAGGAACTTTAGCAGGTAATCGTACTGTTTTTGAGGTGGCTTACTAATATCCTCAGCCATAGCAATGGAATCAGTCCAATTGTAATCATAATAGAGAGATTTTGCAAAGAAAAGTACAAACAGTCACTTCTAAGTATTGGTCTCACATCGATGAATAAAAAACAAAAAAACCCTCTTTAACGAATCTTATGTAAACTGCGCCGGAATGACTGCCTCTACAATAAAAATACTAAATTCCTCTCGTCTTGTTTTCGACTCGTCGTTTATTTTTACAACACAAGGTCGCTTTCTTAAATAAATAAACAGATGTTGGATTCACAGATTCGCATCACCTCGAAAGAGTTAGAATTTAGAATCCTTTCGTTCACTATAATCACTAAATTGTAGAATTAGTATATCTGTTTTAATATTTTATTTCCCCACAGTAAAATTAACAAAACAATACGAATAAAAATTACATTAAACTTATCAATTTCTTTATCTCAACTAGAAAACAATGGTGAACGAAGAACTGTCAAAAGTGTCAAGTTTCTCCCTTTGCGTTGGTGTATTTTTTTTCTTTAGATCCGTATCTATCCGTATCTTCAAAATAAAAGTCCCTATTTAATTAATTCTTTCCAATTTGATTTCCTTCCTTGTAACGAGTTTTTTTATGTTTATATACTAGAAAATAGAGTTCAAAAAAGAATATTGAAGTTTAAAATTCAAAGAAAGTGATATGTACTTTAAGCTATTAAAAAAAATTACTACAAATGGAAAACGCATATTATGGTAGTTCAAATGTTTAAGTTTTTAATGAGGTTATGTTTGTTCAATTTTTTTTAGGGCTTTGTAAGGTTATATTATCTATTTATGAATTTTAGTTCGTTATAAAAACGTAAATATTGTATAAAATGGCATCTTCAGGAGATAAAAGAGAAAAGGTAATACTGTCAATATATCTGTAATTAAAATTAATAACCGCAGTTTCAGAATAATCAAAGTGGTGAACAGAAGGAAAAGAAACGCAAGGAATCCATTCTAGATTTGTCTAAATATCTAGAGAAGACGATAAGAGTTAAATTTGCTGGCGGAAGAGAAGCCAGTGGTATTCTAAAAGGATATGATCCACTTTTAAACCTAGTATTAGACAATACTTCAGAATATTTACGAGATCCTGACGACCCTTATAAATTAACTGATGATACTAGAGAATTAGGTTTAGTTGTATGCAGGGGTACTAGTGTAGTTCTCATTTGTCCAATGGATGGCATGGAATCTATACAAAACCCTTTTATTACGCAAGATTGATATTCAGATTTTAATTATTTTCTACTTTTGTACAATTTTTAAGTATCATATAAAAGTTTACTGATTCGTAATTATCGTAGGTTTAATTTGTGAAACATTTAATTTTATTAAAGCTGAATAGATTAAGTATAGGTGTCTTTATAAATACATACTAATCTGAAGATATTCCTGTAAATAAAAATTGTTGGGAACGTGGACGTAACATACAGGGTGTTAATTAAGTCCATAAAAAACTTTAAAGGGTGATTCTTTGGGTGATTTTAAATCAAGAAGTTAATATATGTAGCTGGATATGCAAATTGATGGTCTTCCAGATAAGTACAGAATGATGAAATTAAAATAAATTTTCACTTTTCTAAAATATCTTTGCAGATGTTTTGTTCAGAATGATATAACCTAGGATAATGACTTATCTAATTAAATGTAAAAATTCACTATTCGGATATAAATTGTTATACCTATGGGAGAAGTACATGGTAAATAAGAACCCTGAAATTCAAAAACCATTAGATAAATTGAAAATTGAATCGCTACTTCAGATTCCTTATGGTGTTTTCATAAATAAAGATACATTGCATATTATTTGAAAACAAACCATTTTAGATTTACGTTTTTTAAATTTCATTAACTTTTCCAAAAACTTCATTCGGGCCGTACCTCTTGCCACTTCTAATCATCGGCGTAACCATAAAAAAGATCTAATATTTATCATCTGTCACAACTGCACAGATTTTGTGGAATTAATACTTTTTACGTTTGACCCTATATTGATTATAATCATGGGCACAGCTAAGAAAAAGCAGGGGTGTGCATGGTCTACCACACCCCAGAAAGCCCGCTGCCCATCCCAGAAAAAAAATCTAATATTATCGTCTATCATATCGGCAAGTCGCCGACTGCGTGACCTTTTTTATTTAGAATTAAATCAATACGTGTTCAGATTTTTGACATTTGAATCGGCAATGTTTGCGAAGATTATGAGCTTTTTTTTAGACTAGAGTTTGTTACCTTGGGCCCACCCCAAGCAAAAATTCTAGCTACGCCCATGCCTCTAATAAAAATGCAAAATTTCAGGCAATTGATTTTTTTTCAGATTTGTCACGACTGTCAAATTTTATTTCAAGTAAAAAAAAAAATTGCAAGAATATTTTTAGAGAAACGAATAGATCTAGAATAATTTTACATTTTTTTGAGTTTTCTGTAACGTTAGTGAAAATAAAAAAAGTAATAAATGGAAAACAGTTTTGTAAAATAAGATGAAATGTGATTCTTTTTATTTCAACACCCTGTAGAAAATTAATGATTTGTGAATTTATGTAACAATTTTTATTAAAATCACTAAAAGAAGTTTATCCATCTTCAACGCAAAGGTTTGAAAAGTCGATGGTTTCAAACATTCAGTCTGACACTGCGATATGATGTATAGAATTATAGTCCAAGCATTATAGAGAAATGCTTACAGAAATTATTACCTGGACAAAAAAAATATGACCGTATAGAAAATTAAATTTTAAATCGAGTTTCTATACGGTCATATTTTTTTTGTCCAGGTAATAATTTCTGCAAATTTAACATTAATCCGTGACAGAATGCTTGGACTATTATGTGGATATGATTGATTAGAAAACAGAGAAAAGGAATTGCGAATTGTCAGAGTCAAATTTCTAGGCAACCAGAAACACAACGGCCCCTCTCCAAAAGGGTAAAACTTGGGGGAATTTGTATTTACTCCATTGACATGTTGCACACATCGCACATTATCATTTGAGTTCTTATGCTGTCAAATTAAGTCTTCTTTTTGAACAGACGTGTTTTGTCTGTATTTTTTTTCCGAATCCGAAGAAATGGCAAATCTGAGACAAACCCCTTTGACGTGCAGTGGTCACACCAGGCCCGTAGTTTACTTGGACTTTAGTGGAGTGACGGACAGCGGATATTTTCTAATTTCGGCATGTAAAGGTGAGTAAAACGTTACAATTACTAACCTTTCAGTGTCCAAGAGTGTTACACCTTGGCCTGATTTTAACAACAATTGAAACCTAGCAAGTGGCTTGACCTTCTTGAGGCTTTGCCTTAAAATTTTATTGTGAGGTCACTCTCAAGAATCTTCCTGTTTCCATTATTTTTTTAAGGTCTACAGGTACAATATGTTTCACAAGTAATTATTTTTAGGATCTTGTTATCTTATCTTTTACAATATAATACCACAGATTTTTTGATAATATCATTTTTATTCATAAATTATTAAAATGACGGGGAAATTTTATGTGCAGATGGGAAGCCCATGTTACGCCAGGGGGATACAGGGGACTGGATCGGTACCTTCGAGGGACACAAAGGAGCTGTTTGGGGTGTAGCTCTAAACACTGAGGCCACCCGAGCAGCCACCGGGGCTGCAGATTTTACGGGAAAGGTGTGGGACGCCATCTCGGGAGAGGAACTCCACTCTTTTCAACACAACCACATTGTAAAAAGTGTAAATTTTTCCAAGGACTCAACGCATTTGACCACGGGAAGCAACGAAAAATTAGTTAGAGTATTTGACCTTAATAAACCAGAAGCAGGTGTGTCTTAGCTATAAAATAATTAAGTTTAATTTTCTCTAACTACACCTTTTCCAGATGTATTTCAGAAAGCGTCAATTATATATCAGAATAGTTTTTTTTTGTTTTAGAATTCGTCAAATGTATTTAAAAGAAAATGTAAAATGTTTAAATCCATGGAAATCCATCACATTTATCAAAATATTACAAGAAATATTAGATGTTTCGTGTATGTAAAATAAGTTTTGCATTATAGATATAATATAACAAAACCTAAAGATCTATATTTTATAATGAAAAAATTATTTTCTTTGTGGAAAATATCAACGAAAAATAGTCGCAACGTATATAGGATTTTTACAAGTTTTTCATTTGCAGTGAAATACAAATAATGTTTGTTGAAATACAATTTACGCTTTCTAAAATAGAATTGATAACTTCTATGTTAAAACTAACTATTCTGAAATATAATTAATAGATGCTTTCCGAAATACATCTGAAAAATGTGTAGAGGTAGAATGTATATGAATATTCTTTGCTTTGCAGGTCCAGAAGTATTTAGTGGGCACACGTCTGGAATAAGACATGTATTTTTTTTTAGAAACGATACGCATCTTGTATCCTGCGCTGATGATAAAACATTAAGAGTTTGGGATAGGTCGTCTGGAAAGGTAATCTTTTCTGTTTTGTCCTTTTTATTTTTTTTTTATATATATACTGCGCCCGTTATCTGACCAATATCGGTTCTCGACTAATTTTGTAACCATGTGGTTATGAGTATAAGTATTATTTTCCCCCCAGTTTCAATGCTTTTGACCATCATTGCCACCCTTCGCAAATTTATTTAATTTAGTTTGATTTAAAGTTTCATTTTTATAATTATTAATGTTAGATATAAAAATGTACTTATAAATTTTTTTTATTTTAATTGGGTGATCGAGTAATGGATATTAGAAAATTGTCTCTGACTGGATTTTGACCGACTGGTCAAGAATTAGTCAACCAGTTTCAAATTTCTCTATTTTTATTTAATTATGACCTCATTATCTCAATAGTTGGAAATATGATAACTTTATTCAATTTCCTTAATTTCTTATTATAATTTTTAACGGGTGATCTAAAAATTTCTTAGTATGTATTGATATCTTTCAGTTGGAAAATACCTTCAAAAAACTGCAATAAAATTAATGACAGTCGCGAAAAACAAATAGCTTTTATCGATTTCTGTATTTCGAAGATATTCTCCAAAAAAACCCTTTTACATTGGTGTCAGTTTTGTGATTCTATTTTCAACATTTAATTAACGCACCTTTTCCATAAATTTCATCAACATCCTTCGCTTTTTGCAATAATAATGCTCAATTTTCGAAAACTGATATTTCCGGATTCGACCTATATTTTACAGTTAACAAATTATTTTTAAATTGTAGATAATTTAATTGTCTACAACATAAAATGACTAATTTTCCGATAGATTGTCTAGATTTTCGTGGACAGTAAAAAAAAAAGTGAAAAAAACATGTAAATTTGGCACTTATTAGCAATTTGCCGTCAGTTCTTTCAGGTTACGTTTTTGAAGTTATCATTTTATATACCCGTCCCAATGGGAATAATAAAGTGCAATAAAGGCTGTGTTCAGCGAATAGTCGGACTGGTCAAAGTCGTTCAGCAGATAAATATTTCGTTGGTCAGCCCAATCAGCTTATTGGGCAGATTTTAATATTGTTACTAATGGCCGTTCAGCGAATTGTTTGACTAAAGAAGTTTGATAACTAGTCTGACCATTCGCGGAACACAGCCAAAATGTCTATTAATAATTTTCTAACGTTCAAATTCTAATTCGACTGGAGTAATTCAACGCTTTAGTACTAATTATATATTTTTCAAAAAGTAAGGAATATTTACGTCCAGGTACCCTATTTATTTTATTTTTTTTATTCAACATTTTTCAATTAATTTTGTTGTCACTGTTATAAACAACAAAATTGTTAATTAAAAAAATAGAATAATATGCAGTATGCTGCAACACGTACAATACTCAACGTTTTTTGAAATAACAAATTATACAAAAATAGTGTATACCTTAATATATAAAAATGTTTATTATTACTAAAAATTATTCGCTTTTTTTCATACAAGTTTGCTTTGATATAAAAATTAATAGCGCACTCTTATCTGATTTATAGTCACTACACTTATTTTTCTTTTTCACAAAATCTGGAATGCACAATTTATTCTGAAAATAATTTTGTATCCCTCATGCAGACTAAGGAGACTGCAATAAAAAGAATTATATAGTGGACCAGGCTAGTAGCCCAAGCATTCTGTCGCGGTTTAATGTTAAATTTGCAGAAATTATTACCTGGACAAAAAAAATATGAGTGTATAGAAAATTAAATTTTAAATTGAGTTTCTTGATCTTTAAACTTTATCCAAAATGGTTAAAAAAATAGCAAAGTTGCAGAAAACGGTTTTTCTAAAATAACTAAAAAAATATAGCACCGATTGAAAAATTTTAAATGAGAAAGTTGTAGGTTTTAAAAAGATCTATCGACTGATTTTTTGAAAGTATCGATTGCTTTGTTACTTTTCGAGATATATCGAAAAAACCGTTAAAAATCTTCTCTTTTCTCTTCTTCTATAACTCGTTTACATTTACGTTCCCATATTTGCTATTTACTGCAAGGATAGCCCGCGGCAAGCCAAAAAAGTACATTTTTGAGCATTTTTAAAATATTAATTATTTTTTGAGATATACTTATCGATTTTGTGAAAAAAAGGCGCTCTTGAAAATTAGCTAGATCTTCTCAGCGGATAGACCTACAGTAACGATTTTCGGTTTATTTTCTTCGTAAAGAGTTATATTATCAAGCTGTCAAAAAATGTTGACGATTTTATTAATTCTAAGGATCAAAAAATCACTGAAAAAGGTGCACTTTTTTTGGTTCAAATAACTATTTCAATTTTTATTTTATAAAAATGACTTATAGAAAGAAACTGCTGACATTTTTTCACGAATTTAAAAAAAAAATGTTTTTCTACGACCTTCTGGAGTCGAAATAATTTTTTTATTTAAAACTATGATCTGCTGATGATAAATATGTGTGCATGGGGAACTGCGGAAATGTGCACGTGCATATCATATGCGCCCGTCGCATCGAAATGTACATATCATTCAACTTTATACATTATATTTATATTCTGGTTATTATGTTAACTCTATTAATAAAAGTAAGAGTAGTGACTATAAATCAGGTAAGAGTGTGCTATTAATTTTTATGTCAATGCAAACTTGCATGAAAAAATCGAATAATTTTTATATATTAAGGTATACATTATTTTTTTATAATTTGTTATTTCAAAAAACGTACAGTAGTGTATGTGTTGCAGCATACTGCATATTTTTCCATTTTTTTAATTAAAAATTTTATCGTTTATAACAGTAATTTAACAAAATTAATTGAAAAATGTTGAATAAAAAAAATAAAACAAACAGTGTACCTCATAAATATTCCTTACTTTTTGAAAAATATATAAGTTTATTATAAATGCACGGTTTTAATCATTCAATGTGCCAACTTAAATTTCTAGTCAAACTAAGAGCATGTAGTTAGCATTTTTTCCAACCAAAATCTGAGACAGCATGTTTTCGTACTAAAGCGTTGAATTGTGTACCACTGTACCAATTCTAGTAAATTCTAATAAATAACTGTAACGATAACTAAGAGTGAACTGAGTACTACCCTGCTACGCACCCTGAAACCCGAACTCTAATAACACGACTAAATATATTTTAGGAGGTTCAGAAAGTAGAATTCTCTTCGACGCCTAACAGTCTTGAAGTATCCAAAGACGGAACAGTCCTCACTGTGGCCTACGCCAACCACGTCGTCTTCCTAGACTCTGAAACCCTCGCAAAAATTCGTGAATTCACGATCCCTACCACCGTCAATTCGGCTTCTCTCCATCCCGACAAGAGCATGTTCGTTACCGGCGGAGATGACCTCAAAGTGTACAAATTCGACTATACCACCGGCACGGAGATCGAATCCTTCAAGGGCCACTTTGGGCCTGTTCATTGCCTGAAATTCTCTCCAGACGGGGAACTGTACGCTTCGGGATCGGAAGACGGCACTCTGAGGCTGTGGCAAACCACAGTGGGGAAGACCTACGGTTTGTGGAAGTGTGTCGATGGTCAAACGAACAACGATCCCCTCTCGCCACCTAAGGAGGTGCAAGCCAATTAGAAGAAGCCCTTCTGTTACATGAACTAAATAAATTGAGATATCGGGGGTCCTGGTAAATAAACACATTTTTGTAGACGGTTTGTAAAGACATACTCATTTTTTTCTACAGTATGTTTATTTTCGCTTTAGTGGAGCAGCGAGTGAAGATCGGGGCACATTTTATGCATTTATGTGTATTTGAAGACGTGTTTTGATTATGAGCGAGTTTAAAATGTTTAATTTATTGGATTCTCGAGATCATTCTATTTTTTTATTCAGGGGACTACCTCTTTGACAGCTTTTGATTCATCTGGAACTTTTTACGAGTTGAAAAGTTTTGTTTCAAAATTGTTTTTCTTTTAGGACTAGTTTTTAGTACCGGTGTTATTTTATATATTATATATTTGATTTAATCAATATTTGCGTGGTAAGGATGCGGCCACTGACTGAAATGTGATTGTAAGTAGTATTTTCATGATTGCGTGAATAATAGACTTATTTGTTTCAGATTTGTATTTTAACATTTCTACATTGTTTTTTTTTGTCTCAGATGATTATTCAAATAAAGATTATAGTAAAATCGTTTTTCCATTTCTGCCAATCACAATAAATTTTAAAAGTTACACATTTGAAATTTAAATAAAATATTTTAATACTTTTTAACAACACAAAATGAAATTAGGTTAAAAATCCCATACGTATTATCATTTAAAGCTTATTTTAGTCTTAAAAAAATATAGATATGTATCGTATACATCACTAAGCAAAGAATTTTAAATTTGGCGTCAAATGTCATTTTTTAATCCAATAGAGCTTGCCGTCATACAGCTTGCCAGCAATTTTTGTATTTAAGCCAGGGAGACTAGACAAGGAGCACGAAATAGTAGAAAATACTTATAGTTTTCACCGCTAGGGTCGCTAGTGTTCCTTGGACACCTACATATTTTCATTGATTTATTTATCTAATTCAAAGTAGCCCACATTATTTATTTTATAATTTTTAACATATCACAGAAACGACACGATTGATTTTTAATTCGAACTGCCCCTTTCTTTATCTCTCTCCAACCACCACTATTTCGGGGCGGAGTATCTGGGACACTAGCGCCCTCTAATTTGGCTTATGCATGTCAAGTCTTTCTTCTTCTGTTTTGTGATGTCTAGTCTCGTCTCCTCTCCCTAGTCCCTAGCTTTGTGCATCTTACCTTCTTAATCTATGGCTTTGTGCATGAACAACCTACGAAGACGAGAAGAAATTTTGAATTTTTATTTCACATAACACTTAAAATATAATGGAAACTGCAGTAGTGAAGTTTTGTTGGAGAATTTATTTATCGTACAGCGCCATCCAACGGATATGTACCTAACTTTTTATACAATTTATAGGTCACTTCATTATTCAGTTTAGCGCCATCTATTACACATAGAAGACAATATATTTCTGTGGTAAAATTATTAATTTTACGAGATTCGAAAAACCATAAATATACAAAACTAACGATGAAAAATGCAGAAATAAAATAAAAGAGAAATTTTAAATTACCATAACTAATATAATCCTATATGTCGCATAACTTTAATAAGGCCCGGTTTTTCAATCACACATACTTGAACACTTTTCAAATGAAGATTTCGTGATAGTAATATACAATTAAAAGCTAATTTACAAATACATTTTTGATTAAGTTAACCTTCAATTTTGGAGGAAATTGTTCTTATTTCAATAGAAGAAAATAAAGTTAGGGTTAACTGCTAGTTAGCGATAATCATTATTTAGTTACTCATATGGCGACAAACAACAATTAAAAACTGGGCTTAAAAGTTATGAATATTTCAATAGTTACAGAATTTCAAATTTCATCTCGAAAGTGTTTTGCCACTGCATTTCCCACCATTAGCTTTGAATATTTACAGTTTTTCTAATCTGAAAGACAGATTCTTATTTGAATTGAAACAATTAAAAAAAAATAATAATATAGAACTTATACACATAAAATTATACATTGAAAATAGTTTGCTACTGAACAAAATAATACATTAACTTGAGTTTCAGGCTTCTTTAAAATTTGAGCCCATAAATTTCCATTCCGTATTTACCAATTTATGTTATGAATGAATCTTTTGGCAAAATTATTGATGGACCTCATCTTGTAACACCAAATAAATAGTAATGTATAATATGCAAGAATACCAGTTTATTCATCAATTTTGTTAAGTACAAAATGTAATCGTCATATGTATATTGCAAGATTTCACTATTTATAAGATTTGTAGTCAAAAAAAAGAAAATTAATATAAAAAATATATTAGTTTATAACACCACGAAAATACGTATGTATGTACCACTACAAACGAAAACTTAACCTCAAACAAACTCATGGCGGTCATAGCATAGCAGGATCGGGTAGACATATTGACATAATGTTATTATTAGGCAACCAATCATACCGCGGGAACTTTTCAGAAATTTCAATACTAGCGCCCTACGATGGATATGTATCTAAGATTTAATGTATTTTAGGTTGCATACCAAAAATACCTTCAAGATAAACCATAGAGATTCCATTATATTTTATGTGTTACGTGTTTTATTTGTAAGGTTATGTTTTGAAAAATAGCGATTTGTAACAAGAACATTAAATATATTGCGTTCCGTCTATTTTGTGACAAATAAAATAATATTAAAAAGGAATGACTCTACAAGAGAGGCACGAACAAATTCTAGACAGATGCGTTGAATCTCTAAAAACATGGAAAGATTTGATCGCAGAATACATCGATGAAGATGATAGTGTTGCTGAGATTAACAAACTAAAAGAAACCACTGAAAGTTATTGTGATATTAGTCGAAAATTTAAGAGTTCATTAAGAGCTATAGAAAAAACAGAGGAACAACTCGGTAATGAAAGCGAAGAATGCACTAGAAATGTCAAAGAACTCTTTGAAGAAAATTTGAAACAAGAAGAAGAGACTACTGAGGAATACACCGACAGCGATATCTGGCAAAACGTTTTTAAAGGAATGAGCGACGTAATGGAAGTAAAAAGTAAAAGGAAAAAACTTAACGATAGCGAATTTGAGGAGTTAGGTGATTCGTTGTTTTGTTCAAATGTATTTACTCCCCCAATTGATCCTATCAGTAAAGTTATTATTAGAGATCCCGTGAGAAGCAGGAAGTGTAAACATGTTTATGAACGTGCTATGATTACTGATTATATAAAACAACAGAAGAGGAAGGCAAAGTGCCCATATGTTGGTTGCAGTAGTAAGCAGTTACTAATGTCTGACATTACTGAAGATTCTGAACTTCAGAGCCAGATAACGCAATATATGGAGAATCGTGTTGATGAAGATACAGACGATTGACAATTTTTTGTTATATGTATACACTTAGATTTGTATTTTTTCTAATAAAACTTTATCAAGATTAATATAACTTTATTGAACAGTCAACAATTCAATTACAATAATGTATTTTAATAAGGCCAGTGGTTAAGAAGGAATGTAATATTGTATTAATAATACAAAACTATACACAAAAATTGTATTTTTTGTATATAAAATACAGCAAATGCTAACATTATGTATTTTTGTAGTTTGAAATAATAATAATAAGTTTCTATTCACAAAACACGTTAACTTTGCTGACAGGCTCTGACCGCTATCAATTGTAACAATATGTACAGAGGTGCAAATACCTCGGAATAGTCCAACTTCACTTGGCCCAAAAGCCTCTTGCACAGCAAAAATTTAAACAGAAAAGTCATCAGCAAGAAAATCGCAGACCAGCTGATTCTCATAAAAGAAAACTTCAGGGTCATTTCTAACAGCATTCTTATAAAAATTATGATACAAAAATATGTGTTCAAAGCATCCCCGGCAAACAACGGAAAGAAAATCGTCCACCAGTCATTGTTGTACACTTCAATGTTGGGATCGTACTTGAAAGCAAGGAGAATAGTAAAGAGTAGTATAGAGATCAGATTGATCCATATTTCAAACACTGTGAGTCCCAACCACCGCACCAATTCGTCTATAGTAAAGAACATATTCAGTTAGCTTTCTTTTCGGGCGTCTCAAGGGGATCGCTGCGGAAGATTCTTATGCGTAATGCAGAATTAAAACGTTTTTGAATATCATAGTCTGCGTCATCCACCGCCGGTTCTAAGTCATCTAGAAATAAGAAAATCACGAAACAGCTTGCTTAAAATGTAAAATAACACGTTTACCTATTAGTTCAGTAGATAAAGTATTAGTATAGATCTTGTATGCGACATGATGTTCACACAACTGAAGAGCCAATAATATGCCTCTCTGAATAGCAGCTCCTAGGCAGTAGATTATAATCTCACTCTCGTTGTTGTTTATCAACTTCTTGCAACGCTCTAACTGGGCCTAAAATTTATTTTATTTTTTGTAAGTTTTAGGAATTAACCTAAAAACGGACATTTCTCACTTTTATATTCGTTTTTGTACTTATGAATAGAACGTTTTCCCCTATTTCGGGTTTCTGTGGTGGCCGTTTGCGGAAATTATGATTCCTACTTTGATTTTTATTATTTCTACTCGAATTTTCCTTTCTATCAGCCATCGGAATTTTTCCCTATTCTAATTTCTATATTACCTACCTACTTCCGACGTTGCCAACATGAGCGAAATAAAAATAAAATCCGCTTGTCAAAAAGAGCTAGAAAAAACTCTTCTTTGTTTTTTATAAGCGAGAGAAATATTTCAATCGACGTTTTGTATTAAAACTGTAAAACTGGAAGTTATAGACAAATATAGCGTTTACAAAAAAAAAATTATAAATTTTGTCATTCAGCTTTTCTCAAAAATCAAACTCATGACAACTTTTCTCTATTTTTTTCTTCAAAATTAGCCCATCTTTACAATGCTGTCTATGTAGCAGGTAACTATTTTTTGAAAAAGAGTCATATTTATATTATAAAAATATTGCAATGTTAGCGCTGATGCACCTACCGGCCTACCGACTTTTTTGTGTTTGACACCTCAGAAAATATTTGAGATTATTTTATAATTCTCATCACTTTGTAAAGAAACTGCAATTATTTTGTTTAAAAAAGGGAAAAACAATATTTTTTGCGTTAACAGTGTTAACACTGAAATTGTTTTCAATTGAACACAGGGTTTTATGATCAGAGTTGCCAACAATTTCTAAAATAATAATAATAGTTACTTTCGTTGTTGAAACGAAAGCGTTTTAGATCAAGTACTCTTAGTTTTTTTTTCGTGAGAATAGAAATTTATTATCTCGACATATCCCGTGGTTTTAAATACGTACGCAGTTTTACTCTTTGCATATTTTCATGTCAGGAAATTATTAATATTTAATTCTAATCGTTTCACTTCCTGAATTAGAATTTTAATTCAAACTTTCGACCAATGAGTTGATTCTGTAGTTCCAATTGTCCAATTTTTCATGCTGATCCATCTACTGACTACGAAGTAAACTAAACTGCGATATAATTGATATAGATCACTCTAATTTTTCTGGTACTAATTTGAATCGCAGCACACAGATGGCCTGTTCTAAGTTGAATAGAATGAATGGAATTTTAATTTTTTTTCATTTTCTTGAATGATAAAATTTAGAAAAGAATAAATTAACAAATGCAGCCCCAAGTATAATTTTTTGATTTCTAGACTCGTATACGCACTTTTTTTTATATAAACAAAAGCATTTAGATAAAAATTAGACATTTTGGTATGTTTACTGGGTGGGAACCGCATTTAATAGAAAATTTTCAATAAATTATTACAATCATTCCGAGTCCTTTAATTCTTACTCCAAACTCCAACTTGTCAGTAATTATCACATAATTAAAATTTGTAATTCTACAAAACTCGTACTGGGACGAAAAGAAAGAACAAAACTTTTATAAAATAGCCTTTATTTATTAATTATTATTATATTTATATACATTTCAAAGTCAAAATATTGTACACAAATATACAGACAACGATGCAGTCTATCACAAGAAAACATGATTCAAAAGTTAGAAACATGCGAACTCTCGCCTCGGAACAGAAGAGAAAACCTATCGCCGTGAGTTATTATTATTTAGTTTCGCGTGTCCTCAAAACATTGTCTGCCTCTAAAAAGACCAGCCCTAGGTGCTGTATTGCTTTGGTTTTATTTTAATAGACTACTAACAACAAGTTGGAAGTTAAAAAAGAATGAATCAGAAATTCACTACATCGATGATAGTTTACATGGTTTAAAATAAGGGAAAATATTCGCGAGCACGCTTTAGAAAATCGTATGAATTTGATACGAGATCAGTCTTACCTAAAATTTATTAACAAAAGTTTTACTTTAATTGCCTTAAATTTTTCAATCTCCATTTTCAAAAATTTACAACTATTCTTCTCATGACGGTATTCATTATATTTCCCCAAATTTTAAGTTACTATAAGCGGTATTTTGCAAAACAGTACCATGAGTTCACGAGCATATCGAACATCAAGAATAAGACAATTCTTTTTCCTACAGATGAAATGCCTATCGCGTCCAATTTTTAATCATAAGATTTTGAAAATTAAAATTTAAAGATATTTTTTCCAAAAAAACCACTATATAAATTTGGTATGTACAAGTAATTTTCAAGGTTTGCTAAATACGTCAGTGTTTATTGATCATCTGGTACAGACCGCTAGCTACGACCAACTAGTAATAATTTACGACAGCTTTTTTGAGGTTAGGTTTTCTACAATGTACAAAATGGAAGCCATCCTTGAAATATGGTTTATTCTTTTCTGGACACCTTATACAGGATGCCTGTTCACTCTAGTGCATTTTTACCATCAAATAATTTTTTTAAATTTCAACACTGTATTTCCTAAAGGATTTTTTTTTATTAAAATCACTCAAGGAATCATCCTTTAAAGTGAGTCGATGTATTTAATTAACACCCCGTACATTAAGGAATAGAAGGTGGCTAAATTTTTACGGAAAATCGATGTTTACATTATAATATACAACACAAACTGTCAAAAACCTAACCTCGAAAAAAGTCAGGGAGTAGGATCTTAGCTACCTGTACCAAATTTCAACGCAATACAATCTGTTTGAAATTACTGTATTCATTGAAAGTTTGGATTTTTGAGCGTTGAATTATTAAGATAAAACTTTAGCTACCGCATTGGTGTGAAATAGAATTTAGTGTTTTTTGTGTTTCAAATAGAAATTTTGTGTTTGAACTCATAAAATTTAATAGTTAAACCGAAAACATTAAAAATTTAATATTTAAACCTGAAATTTAGTCCTTCGAGACAGAAAACTTCTAAAATTTTGGTTTTGATGACAAAAATTATTTGCACGCTAAAGATTTTACGTTTGAAGAGAAGTTAGACGTCAAGTCTTCGCTTTTAAAAAATGATCTTTGACGTAACGTAACTGAAAAACAAAAGGCGGTAGGCCCGTGATCTTCCTTATCTTTTGAGTTCCGTCAGCCCCTGTTTCTCCTTCAAATTTTTTTTTGCCAAGTCGTACATTTTACTTAACCTCACGAATATTTTCCCTCCACTCAAGTCCTTATCGTATATAAATATTTCATAAAATACGTCAATCTTTTTACAGATAACAATAACAAAGTAAAACGACATACGAGATCCTTAACACACGAATAAAAATAAAAGAGGAAAAGGATATGCGAACTGAAGTTATTAACGGATTCTGGTGTCCCCGATCATATTAAAAATACCAAAAACGAAATCGCTGATGCCGTCCGCGACCGAGGAAAGAGAACAGCGGTGCGCGGAATCACCACCATGGCGCTGCTGCTATCCCTGAAAGGCATAAATTTGCTCGTCGGTTAATCCTACTTGGTGTAGTTCTTCTATCGAAAGAGCTACGAATGGGTTTGGTCCGCAGATGAAGGTGAAAATGTTGGCTATCGTGTAGCCAGTGTCTCGGATGTGTTCCTGGATGGCGTTGTCGATCTTCTCCTTGTTGACGTGGCCCGTCAGGCCAGTCCAGTCCTTGCTGGGCTCGGACAGGATGTAGGTGACCCGTAATCTGTAAATTGGCAAACAGCAACAATCAGGTAAAATTCAGTGTAACGTAACTCGAGGTGTTTAGGGATTTATTGGGCAAATTTTTAATTCGACCCCGGGTATTTAAAATAAGAAAAATAAGTTCTGTGAAGGAATGTGCAGAAGTAATAATAAACTTTATTTTCTTTGTACATAAAATTTTACAGGAATAGTCACATACAGGGTGTTCCAATTAAAACTTCCTACCTGGAAAATATCTGATTTAAAAAAAAAACAAAAAAAAAGACTGTGATGATTTTACGGGACATTGTCTCGACAATACAAGACGCGACAATTCTGTCTCGTTTAAAGTAAAATAGGTAAAAAAATTGAACTGATAGAGTATGAAGTTTTTGTATTGACATAAAAGAAAAATCAAAACAAATTTTTTTATTGCGAATTGTTGAAGAATGTCATCAGATAATGATCGAAATGCTTCCGGCACGTGAACATTGATTGAATGTGTTCTGCTTAGGGTTGTTACATATGTTGAATAGAATTCCGGGATATTAAGTGCCCGGAGAGTCTTTAAATGGCGCCGCAGGCGAAATATTTTAAAATTTTCAAGGTCACGCGTTCTCCTGGCACTTCTGAATTTCAAGGAACAATCCATTTATACAAAAATTCAGATTTTCACAAGAACGATTTTTGAAATTGATACTTTTTGAAATATCTATTCACGAATTACTTACTGACGGTATAAATAAATTTGAATAAACTAAATATATTTTATTAAATTATTGAATAAAAAAATCAATTGTGAAGTTTACCAACGATTCAACGAATTTTAATTTTCCTCGCCATGTTATGATTTTTTCTTTTTTTTTTTTTATATATATATGTACATATTATATTCCGGGAGTTATACGTGCAAATCCGAAATCTGGGACCATACAGCTAATTCTCGGCACAATCACAGAAAATCCCGGTCATACCCATGTGGCTAGATGTTCTTTTAATATGTCGTCAAGATCTGCACTAAAATTTACGAGTCTACGAAACACATCAGGGTTCTCCGAATTTTCTGTCTTGACGTGTCCGCGAAGTGCTAATTCGAAAGTTCCGCCAAATTTTATGCAATCTACGATTTTAGATAATACATAACGATTTTTCGTTACCTGTTCATTGTGTTTCCGTATATTATCCCAATATGCAGAATCTAACTGACTTCTTATGTTTATTTTACCTAATGACTTAAATTACTTAAATCTTTTACACTGTATATTGTCCATGCTTGATACCCACCGAAAAGTAAGCACGGAAAACTAAACAGTGTATTTTTTAAATCACACCCGTACACCCGTTCTGCTTTTGTGTATACATTATTGTTAAATTGTCTTTTATAACTTTTACTTCGGCTTGTTCCACCAACTTCAAAATTTAATTGTGGTGTTGGCCCACCTAATTCTTTTATTTTTAGTTTATCTCATAAGGCAGAGAACCAAATAGTTTTTTTTTTTAAACGAAACGCTATTCATTTTAATAACTATAATATCCGTAGACGCCTAAATGAAAATATTCACACGTGCCGCTCGCAGAAATAAACCACCACATACCACGTACGAAATATTACTGCATTTGTGCATTTGCTGTAGCAGTGGCTGTCGTTGTTGCAGCCACATAAGCCCATATAAAAGTGTACTGGGTCACGTGCCTGATTAGCCGATAGAAACGAAGGATGCATCTAATTGTTCGCTGTGCACACATTTTGTATATGAGGTTGCATATATTAAGGAGCGTAGCTCGCGTCGTAATAAATAATAATATAAGCTAAGCTCCTAGATTTATTTTAACGCGGGTACATTTGGATTCTTTAAATATTTTGTTGATATTTAATATGATCAAATACATAAAATTTTATGTGTTCTGCAACTCCGCAACTCTTATGTTTCCAAATTTCAAGTTAAAATTAAAAATGCAGACTTGATTTAATGATTTCATTTCCTTCACAGTTGAAGGAGTCAGTTTATTACGTGATTTTACCCAGAACCAAAAACAGAATAAAGTGAATAAAAATTAAAGTATTAAATATACTTCACTCACCTGTCGTCTATTTCCACAAAGTTCTGAAATTGTTCTCGAAACGGAATGTCTTCCTCCCTCCTGTTAAAGAAGAGTAGTCTAGCAAATTGGCTGAAAAAAGTTTTAAAAAAGTGCAAATGACGTAAATTCCGAAACGGGCCATTAGTACTTACCATTTTTTCACTCGTCTCTCTAACAGGAATTGTATAATCGACAACATGGGCGTTATTCCAGTACCGGCCGCCAATAAAAGGTAGGTTTCCCTCTTACGCAACAGCTGCAAGTCAAAGTCGCCTATGGGTTTGGTGATGTGGATGACGTCGTTCTGCTCGCTGTTCGTCAGGAACCTACTGACATTTCCGTTCTCGTACCTCTTGATCATGAGACACAGGCAGTCGGTGATGGGGCCCTGTGTCGCAAACTGGGTGAAGAATGTTTTGGGGATGGGTGTATAACTCCTGGACATTTCCTGACCTGGAGAATGAAAAATCAATGTTGTTTTTTTTTAAGTGGAAAAAGGGCGTAGGTCCGAAATTTAATGTTTTAAGCTGGTCAATACAAAATAGTTTGATCAAATAGTTCAAATTAGATTTTTACGTGCCAAGATTTAGTTCAGTAAACAAAGACAAGTAAAAATTAATAAAAATTCCGTAGAATTGGATGACCTAGTTTACCCCAGCTAAATGTTAGGGCTTCATTTCCAAAATAACGTCCAAAGTTCGTAAAAAACACTTTTTTTCATTAAAAAAACTAATCATTTTAGAAAAAAATGTTTGACAAAAATCGTAGAACTTTTTATAAAAAAAATGTTCAACCAAGCCCAATGTCAATTATTGATAAACAAATGTATTAGTGACTGCAAAAAAGCGGCTAAAAATCGTATTTTTTATCAAACATCTTTAAAACGAAAAAAGATTTTTTTACGAATCTTTCAGAATATGTACACCTTGGCCAGTAGAGTAAGTGCATTTTTGTAAAATTGCAAAATATTTTGTAGTTTTTCAAAAAAACATTTTTTTTTCAATTTTAATTAAATCATACAGTAATGCATTTACGTGACCCATCTTGGACTTAAAATTTTCTCTAATTGTAAGAGTTACAACTTTCCTGTGCAAATTGGGCACGTGATGCAAAATAATTGGAAATATGCGAAAAATTTACTCAAACTTGATTTATTTTTTCAGGTAGAAAAATGTAGTGTGTAATCTTTTTGTTATAGTCCAGGGAATCAAGGGTTTCCCCTCCGATAGAACCGATTGACGTGAAACTTGGACTGGAAGTAAAAAATAAAAAAAATGCTCAAGAAACAAAAGTTATATAGTGCCGATGAGCGTTTTTGCCCAGGGGATGAAAGCCACTCCTTCTAGGGGGTGAAAAATAAAATATTGAAAATAACCCCAGGAATCAGCAATCAATTTTTAAAAAAGTATCTTATGAACATTTTTCGATGTCAATATTTTTTGAGTTTTTGGTGATTGAAAATGTACAATTTTTATTGCAATACGTTTTCCAGTAGTTTTTCTCGAATAACTCGAAAATTCTATGAAAAAAAAAAATCATCACGAAAAAATGAAGCTTATAGAAAAAGAAAAAAATTTAGTTTTTTTTTTCATTTATGCAGGTGCAATAGCTGCTGAGATACGGCTGCTTGAAGATATTTTCATATCCGCCAGAAACTAATTTGGAAGCATTTAACGTAAAATAACTAAAAAAAATTCTATTTTCAAGAAAAATGACTTAAAGTACTTTAAAAAATCTTTGTCATTAGCATAAAAATTAACAGTTATGATCAAAATAAAACTAATTTGCTTTTTCGAAAAAAAATCAGCACAGAAACTGCTGAATTTTTCACAAGATTTAAAATTAAAGGCAATTCTTCTACAATTTACATTTTTTTATGTGCTAACAATATATTATACAAATATAAGCGGTTCATAATGCATATTTTTGAAAATATTACGTTTTGATTGAAAAAAATTTTTAATTCCAAAAAAAATAACACACTTTTGAAAATAACTAAAAATAAAATAAAAAAGATAAAAAATATTCAAGAATAGAAAAGTTTAGATTTTTTTTCACAGAATATTTTGTTTTTTTTATTTGTGTAGGATAAAAATTAACAGAGATGTTGCTGTTAGACGTTTGCAGTTGAGGACGAAGGTTATGTTTTTCATATCCCTGGCCAAGAAATAGTCTTTCTGGCGTATTTAGGTACTGAAATCTTGAAAAGTAAAACGTGTAGAACAAAAGTAAGCACAAAAATAAAATCCTTCATTATAATTCATTTTAAATAATTTGTCATTTTTTTTTATTTTATCATTGGGGGTGGTTTTTAAGGGTTTAAAACAATGCGATAAATTATAAACTGTATTATAAACAGGTAAAAGAATTTAATTTATCCTGTTTGTACTATCAAATCATTTTAAACTGTTAAAAACTATTTTTTTTAATATTTTGTTTGTTTTTTTAGGGTTGAAATATTGTAATACATTATTTATAATACCCTAATAAATTATTGAAAAGATTATATCTATAATATATGCGCTATAAAAATATTTTAAGGTCAAAGAAACTATTAATTTTATATTTTTATCATTAAAGGTGGTTTTTAAGGGTTGAAACTTTATAAAAATAACGTAAATTATAACCCGCACTATAAAGCAATATTTATTCTATATAACGAGCGTTCAAATAAAAACGTGGTCAAGTTGGTTCTGAAAATTTGGACGTAGGGCGTAGCGTATAGCAAATGATCTTAAACGTCATCTGTCAAAGCGCTATATCGCCGCTATCAATTTGAATATTTTCGTTTTAAAAAGCGTTTAAAATGGTGTTTTCTCAAGAACAAAAAGTGTTTATCATAGAGTCCTACTTTAGAAATGGACGCAAGATTGATGGAATATGGAAGTATTCTATTGAGGCATGTTTCATAGAATTTCAAAATCAATTTCCCGGCGTTGTTGAGTACAAAATTTTTCAAAGTGCAGTTCAGCGTTGTGTTAATGTTTTTCGTGAAACGGGCAGTGTAACAAGAAAAAAAGGAAGCGGCCGACCTAAAAAGCGGACTGAATAATTAAAAGAAAATGTCCAACAAATAATGGAAAATGCGAAAAGAACTTCTGTACGTGTTTTATCACAAATGGTGGGAGTATCAGTCGGTACCTGCCACACAGTGTTAAAAAAAGATTTGCGTTTGTTCTCCTATCGTTTAACTTGCCAGCAAGAACTTCATGAAGTTAATTTTCCGCGACGGGCTGTATTTTGTGAATGGTTTTTAAACAACTACGGTGAACTTCATAATATCACCTTTTTTTCTGATGAAGCCTGGTTTCATTTAAGTGGTTACGTAAACTCACAGAATATGAGAAAGTGGTCTTCTGAAAAACCAGATAACATTTTTGTCGAGGGCCCTCTACACGCTCAAAAAATTGGAGTTTGGTGTGCTCTCAATCGAAGGAGGATTTATGGACCTATTTTTTTTAATGGTACTCTTACTGCGCAAAGGTATAGAGAAGAAATTATCGCTCCTTTTGTTAACCAACTGGAAGAAAACGAAATTACAAACTTTAACTTTCAACAAGATGGCGCAAGGGCACATACGGCAGGCGAGACGATGAATATGTTGAGGGAAGTTTTCCAAAATCGACAAAAAAGTCTCAATGCTGAACATGAATTTCCACCGAGGTCATGTGATATTACGCCGTGTGATTTCTTTTTGTGACTTTACCTTAAAAACACTATTTTTGAACTGCCTATTCCTGATTTAAACCATCTGCAGGCTCGACTTATAGACAAGAGTCGTGAAATTAACAATACCCCGAGCATCTTAGAAAATGTCTTTAATTCTTTGAGGAACAGGTGTGAAAAGTGCTTGGAACAAGGAGGGGGACACTTTCAGCAGCTGCTTTAATTTATTGTTATAACAAGGAGGGGGACACTTTCCGCAGCTCCTTTAATTGTTTGTTATTGTTATCACGATTATTCTTTAAAATAAAGTTATATAGTCATTAACGTTATTGAAACTGACAGCTGCTATACAGCTCGTTGAGAAATGAGGTTAAGTTGGTCGCTATAAGCTACTCCCTACGTCCAATGTGTCAGAGCCAACTTCGACCACGTTTTTATTTGAACGCTCGTTATTAAGATATGATTTTAGTCTATACAACACCTATTTTTATATTTATTCAGTGTTTTAGCATAAGGGGTGGTTTTCATCTCCTGAAAATAAGAAGCGCATATCAAGCATATATAACTTTTCATCTACAGGGTGAAATAAGCTTAATTCCAAATTTTCATAAAAATCGGATCTATCCGAAAGTATTCGGAGGTTTCACCTTACTTTTCTAGTTGTTCCCTGGACTATTATCGTCGAAATTTAATCGGAATGGCATATTTTCCATTTGAAAACTGACACTTTTTCTCGAATTTAAAAAAAAGTTGTCCTACGACTAACAGGAGCCGAGAAAGATTTTTTTTCTTTCAAAAACTCAAAGTTTGGGTAGATTTTTCGCATATTTCCAATTAATTTGTAATACGCGCACAATTTGCACAGGAAAGTACAACTCTTGGAGAAAATGTTAAGCCCAAGAAGGGTCACCTAAGTGCATCACTGTATGATTTATTGAAACTCGAAAAAAATGTTTTTCGCACTTTTAGGTTAGGGTGTCTCGAAAACTTGACGCGATGATGGAGCAAACTTTGGGAAAAAGTATGCCTGCTGGTTTCCGCATTAAAATTTCGTCGGTCTGTGTTATGATTATGGCCTAGAAACGGGTACAGTAAAATAACTCAAATTACTCACCCTCCACGTTTCCAAACGCCCTCACGTGCCTCCCTATGGGGACCACCACCCTCGCGCCGTCGGTTCGCTCCAGCCTAACAAGGAAGGTGTTGTGGGTCACCTGCTTCTTTTCGCTAAAAACGAAATTACACTTAGCACAACAGTTAATGGTGGTGCCGACCGGTTTACACTCCTGCCGCAGCACCCCGACGTCGTCCCAGATCTTCCACTCGGTCTTCTCGAATTCCAACTCGATCTTGCCCGTCTCGAAGGACACGTGAATGGTGCAGGGCCAGTTCACTTTGTCGTGGAACACTATCTCGTTGGTGAAGATCGTGTCGTCGTAGATGAGGGTTACCACTAAAGTCCGCTCGTAATCCGGGGGCAAAACTTCCACCAGGGGGTTGGAGAAGGACTTGGTGTAGAACATCAGATTGATCCAGCGCGTCCTCTGGATCCAGTCGAAGCGCGGGAGTACCGGACCGTCATCTGGTTGGTCCTCCTTGGGTTCGGGATCCACTTTCGGAGGGTACTTTTCCAGAAATTTTATTCTCGGCTTTCTGAATTCGGGAGAGTTTATCGGCAGAGTGAATTTCTGAGGTACGTGTTCTTCCTTCTGCCACGGTTCTTCTTTATTCGGTAGATCCTGTGGCCTTGCTAGAGGACTCTTCTTGGGAGGCTCCCAAGTTTTGATGGAGGGTTTTTTGTTGGAATCGTTTTCGAATGTCGGGCTTGTTCTGCTTCCGAAGAAGAGGGCTTCAACGTCCGCGCCGGGTTCGAAGGCTACAAGCCTCCCCACGTAGCATTTCTGTAGGATCTGTTCGTAGTTTACCCAAGGGTGGATCTGGAAAATGGTGAATATCAGGACGAGAGCAGTGAGGATTCGGTGTTGTGACGCGTATGGGAACTGTCGCTGTCAATTTAAATTTCTACATCCATTGCACGTACTTAAATATATTTGAATGATACTGCTAGTGCTTGTATATTATGTCTTATGCAATGTGTAGGGCTAGATTTTAATAAAAGCTCGAAAAACAATGTCAATAGTTATGTTTTATTTACATGTATGCTATTGATTATGTCATATGGTATGGAACTACAACGTTGATGGGTTTTTATTGCATGAATCGTTCAAATGGTTATTTAGAATGAAAAAACCGCGGAGTGCTATTAAATTAGAGGGTGGAAATTGGAGATAGGGGTGAAATTGCAACCCTTACGGTTTTTTGAGTATTGCATAGAAAAAATTTTGTAGAAAATAGCTTATTTAAAAAATTTAAATAATTTATTTACTGTAAAATATATTAAAAACAATTTAACAAAAAAATTCAATTTTTTATTTTTTTTACTTTTATGCAAATAACTTTTTTCTGAGCAGAGATTAATATGGCCATTGTTTCATGGAAAAGGTATATAAAATTTCCTACAAAATGATGTGCTATAAAAGTTTTTTCGATGATATTGGACTGAGTTATGGTCGTTCAAACTTTGCCATTTTTTTTTCGGTTTTTACTGAATTTATGACAATATTGTTTTAATACTTATTTTTGAGTACGTAATTAATTTTTATTTAATAAAGACGTATGTTAAATTAATTTATCAATACCTAATAAATAAAAGTTATATGGTTTTATATACATATAGGTATATGAAACAAATTAATAACTACTTTTTCTTAAAAATTGCTTTTTTGTGAATATAAAAAATATTTAATGCAAAGATTTTAAATAATAAAATTATTTTATGTAAAAAACATTTTATTAAACTTAAATTAAATTTTTTACATTTCATAATTTTAATTATCATATTTCTTCAATAATATTATCAAACTGCATATCAATTTCTTTGTCGACTTCTTGAAGAACATCGTCTTCTGATACCTCTCTGTTTGTTGAGCATTGTCACAATTATTGACAATACGTATATTTTAATTGAACAAATAGATATTTTTATAAATTATATTTGTTAATTTGTTAAATAAAAAATAAAAACTATACACGTTCGTATAACTTTTATTTATTATTGATAAATTAATTTAACATGTCTTTATTGATTAAAAATCAATTGCATATTCAAAATAAAGTATTAAATCAATATTGTCATAAATTCAGTAAAAACCGAAAAAAATGGCAAAGTTTGAACGACCATAACAGTCCATTTTCATCGAAAAAACTCTTATAATCTTATAACCCGTCATTTTGTAGGAAATTTATATACTTTTTTTTCTATGAACCAATCCCTATACCTATTTCTGCTCAAAAAAACGTTATTTGCATAAAAGTAAAAAAAAAACAAAAAATTGAATTTTTTACATTTTTTTATTAAATTGTTTTTAATATATATTTTGCAGTAAATAAATTTTTTAAATAAGCTATTTCGATAGAAAATCTCATTATCTACAAAATTTTTCCCATGCAATACCCTCAAATTTCGCTGCGTTTTCGAGATTAAAAGTGGGAAGGTTGAATTCGTGAGAGTTCCTGGGTCTCTAAGTATGCCTAAATTTATTATGGGTTTTGGACTCTTAACTATGAACGGTGCATTCTACAAGTCCATCTTAAAAAAGTTCAACGTCCGAGGAAAATGCGGTGTGTCGGCAAAACAATGTTGTCACACTCATATCCAGCAGTAGGTAAACTTAGTCGCACGCATATAACACGAAAATAAACCCAATTTGGAAACTGATAATTCTAGAAATTAAAGTATGCTATAACCTATCCCACTAAACACGAAACATAAATGAAACGTTGCAAATGTTAGAAATAATGCAATAAAACTCGGAAATGTTGTAAAACATTATAATTAAATTAACTTCGAATAGTAAGTATTTTACATGTTACGTAGTTGGTGTATATCTAATGAATGCCTCTGCCTCAAGGCGGTCCTTATTCCGCTCTAGCCAGAATGTTTATCTTTTCTTCCCCCTTCACTTTGGGTCCCGCACACTTAGGCGTCTAGATGACTCTCGGTGTTTACGTCCGAGATTGGGCATCAGTCATCACTTTCCGACACAAATGAGATGTTTTACTGAACATTTGAAACATTAACTAGAAACGTTTCTGTTTCATTACAGAAATGTAGCACTTGAAAACTTATTTAGTGAAACATAGCCGAAACGTTCCAATTTAGGAGAGTTTGAAACATTACTCGAAACATTCCCTTTCGATCTCGAAAACATAACAGACGAACAACCCTTTGCTATTATTGCTTATCTTATGGAACATTCGGCATTAGTTGAATTTTGCTCTCAATCCGCAATCCTTCTCAAGCGTTAGTTCATTTGCCTTTGTTATATAGACATAATTAGAAAAAAAAATGTGGTAGCATATTTATAACACAAGTCTAGAAAAAGTGTATGTTCGTGACTTGCGTAGACTGCGCGTAACAGCCCGAGTTTATTTGTTTCCCGTGTGTCGTTTCAATTCGTATTATGTTAGGTTAGGTTTGCGGTTTGTCAGTTTCAGTGATGTTCTTGCTAGTACAATTGTACTAGATCTAGTACATTTTTATATAAAAAAGTACACTAGTACTCCACTCTAAAATCTAGTACACTTTCACCTTACATAAAGGATGTCCTCGGTCTCACCATGAATAATTAAAATTAAATATCGTAGTCTGCTATAAGCTAAAAAGGTGATGACAATCGCGCTCGCGCATTATAAAAATACCAATGTACCTACTACTTATAGATTGACAACTCGGACCTAACGCATCCGTTTTCTTATGTTCTGTGTCACTGGATCTCTTACTCTGTAGTCTGTGATACCATGATTGACTTTAGGTTTACGTTTAAGGTTATTGTGTTCTATTGTTTATTGTTCAGTGACTGTCCGCAAGGCAAGTTAATTCAGTTCAAGAAATTCGTCATTTTTAATGTAAGGCTTAATTTAATTATCCTAGCGTCCACCTCATCATGGATCGGTAAATAAGTGATATTTTATAGTTGTAGGTTTATTGATTTAGGTTTAAACTCTGTTTTATAGATTTGTTACAAAAAAACCAAGATTGGACACAAATTTAAGTGAAAAAGAAAATGAAAACATAGGAAATAATGAATCAGATGGGGAAAATAACACAAAAATCGTACAGAAAAAAAGGATTTATGCCCAAAAATTCAGAGTTCAGTGGAAAAAGGAGTTTAAGTGGGCAGAACCCAATAACAATGACACTGGTGATGGTCATGGTGTGAAGTGCCGGGCTTGCCAAACAACAATTATGGGAAGCGTTTTTCATCTCAAACGACACGAAAACAGCAAAATACACATAGAAAAGTTTAAAGCTGCATCGTCTACTCCATCAGTGGCAAAAGTTTTAAAAGACACCCAAGAAAACAGTCTGGACCAAAAAGTAAGGGAAGCTGAGCTTAAACTTGCTATGTTTCTAGCAGAACATAACCTTTCTTTTAATTTGATGGATCATCTTCCTCAACTAATTGCTTCAGTCTGTCCAGATTCCAAAATTGCTTTACAATTGAAAATGAAAAGAAAGAAAGCCACTCAAATGCTTAAAATGTTGATAGGTCCATCAAATAAGGATAATCTTATAGGTGATCTAAGAGAAAATTATTTTTCTTTGATATTAGATGAAACGACGGATATTAGCACATCAAAATGTCTCGCTGTTCTTGTCAGGTATTATAAAAATGACAAAATATTGGACAGATTTTTTGCTTTAGTGGAAGTTGAAAATTCCACAGCTAATGGCTTGTTCCAAGCGATAAAACAAATATTAATTGAATGTAATATTCCATTCAAACATATTATTGGCTTTGGTGCTGATACATGTAGTGTAATGATGGGAAATAAAAACGGTTTAAAAGCACTTTTTGAAAACATAAATCCACATATTGTTACAATAGGTTGTACATGCCATTCGTTTCACCTCTGTGCCTGTAACGCATGTGAAAAATTGCCCAGAAATGTTGAACAATTTAGCAGAGATATTTACAATTACTTTTGTAATAGCAGTAAACGCTGCATGGAATTCAAAGAATGTGAGGTGTTTGCAAATGAGAAACCACATAAAATTCTGCGACCGAGTCAAACTCGTTGGCTTTCGTTGCAACTTGTAGTCAACCGTATCCTTGAACATTGAACATCATTAGAATTATTTTTTACAAGAGCCGCTTTAGAAGATCATATTACATCAGCTCATAATATTTTAGGAGCTTTAAAAAATCCTGTGTATAAATTATATTTTTATTTTCTTTCATATATACTAGACATCATTAATAGGTTGAATCTTGAATTTCAATCCGAATCACCAAAAATTCATGTTTTATTAAAAAGAGTGACTAGTTTGTATAAATTAATTTTAAAATCTTTTATAAAATATCCTTTCATACAAGTATCTGATATTGGTAAAGTTACTATTACTGATCCTGAAAAATACTTACCATTAGAGAATATTTATTGTGGCCCGAAAGTAGATGTATTTATCAGACAGGTATCAAATATAGACAGCACTGAGCTCAAAAATTTTCGCTTATGAGTTCTAGATTTTTACATAGAATTATGCAAAGAAATAAAAAAAAGATTTAATTTTTCAGAACAAATTTTACAGTTTGCGTCGTACTTTGATCCTGTAGTAATTTTTTCTAATGAAGTTGCAACTATTAGTGAAATTGATAACATATTTCCTTTTCTTAACTTGAATGTGCAAGAACTAGACTTTGAGTACAGAATTTTAGGAGAAACAGAACTTAAAAAATATGCAAACAGTGATAATGTTGTCGAATTTTGGGCTAATGTTGATTGTATTAAGAATGGTATTAATAAAAAAATGTTCCCAAATATTATGCTTGTGGCAAAGTGTATAATGTCTTTACCACATTCGTCTGCTGCAGCTGAGAGAGTATTCTCTCAGCTTAATTTAATAAAAACAAAAATAAGGAATAAGTTGCTTGTGCCTACATGCGAATCTTTATTGCATGCCAAAGATATGTTGAGGGTGCAGAATAAAAAATGTTACGAATGGGTCCCTCCATCAAATATAGTTAATTATAATAAAAAAGTGGTACAAAATGTTGAAATTTTCGATAACGATAGTTTTGACATGTAGTTTTACATGTAAATACGTTGTTTTATTTATTTATTTTGCATTTGAATTGCAATAATGTTGCTTCTGAAAATAAAATTTTATTTACCTTTGATTGTTTTATTTTGAAAATATATTCGTGACAATGAGTCAGTTTTATGTGGGTGTTGAATTTTTCAACATTTTTGAGACCCTGTTGGAACATCCAATAAACGTATACAGTGTATATCTGGTTGCATAACGAACAACCCAATATCTAGTACAAATTTTAGAAAACTAGTACACTGTGATGTTAATCTAGTACTAAAACCAAATACGTCAGGAACAACACTGTCCAGCAGTTCTATATTACAACTTGACCGAATAGTGGGTTAATATTATGGCAAAAGGTCGAATAATTCGGAAGTTGGAAGCAGCTTCTTTGATTCTCAATAAGGTAGAGAAATTTTTAAATGGAAAGATTTCAGAAGTGAAAATATTGTATAATTGAATGATGCATTGTTTCTTTAGCTGTTTAGCAGCATCAACAGCAAGAGCATCTGCTACACCAGCAACAACAGGTGCAGCAGTTACAACAAAAGCAACAGTTGTAACAACAACAACAAGTACAGCAAGTAAATCAAGAGCAATAAAGTTACGATGAAATTATACTAGAAAGTGAGCATCATGTCCTGTATAATCTAATAAAAGTTCTGTTGGCTTGTGATGAGGTCTCGACAAAGCAACTATGAATATGTTCACATAATATTGACAATAGCAACAAAGTATACCTTATTTATTTCTACATATTCTTGTAATTTATATTACGTGCATTAAATTTGTATCTTTATTATCATTACTGAATTGAATAAATCATTTCCAATTAGTTGCCGTTTCTTTCCTGTTAGTAAAAAACTGATTGAAATTCAGATATCATATAAAATTTAAAGAGAGGGTACTTGTTTGATGCTGATCGATCTGTATTGGTAATTGACTACTTTTACTAAATATTTAAACATGGAAATCAATTTGCTTCATGAACAAAATGAAATTTTAAGAAGAAAAAGAAGATAGACTGACAAGTATTACTTATTTTTAATAAGAGAATAAATATTTATTTTTATTTTAGTTAGGTATGTACAAATAATTTCGATTTTTGATTCCATTACTAAAACATTGAAATCTTTGGTAGATAAACATTTTATTTTTATTTTTACAAAATATGTAAAAAAAATATAGAACATTACTAAAATATTTCTTTATAATACCTTATTAATTTTGCTCTACCTTGGAGTAAGTCATGGAACCATGTTACGTTCGAATTAAATCAATAATTTTATGCAAGTAGAATTAAATTTTTCTGCAATTTTAAAATATATACCCAGAAAACTAATCGATTTTAAACAGTTATAAAATATTTAGATTACCTATTTTTTGTGACCTTTATAATAGAGTATATTTTGTTAAAATTTACTCTTTTTGTTTCTTAGAGTAAATCTATTTCACCATCACTCAAGCTGGACAATGCGTCTAATAAGTCATCTGAATCACTTGACTCAAAATCGGACATCTGTATTAATATTTTAAAAAGTTTATTTTAAACACCGAGTTTTTTTATATTCTATTTTTTATTACCACAAGTAAAAATTCCATATTATTAATAATACAAGAATTACTATTTTTTTGAAGGGAACTTCTTGTATACAATGTGACTATTTTTTACTTACATTAAACTAAAATTGTGTCAAAGTAATTATCAAAAATATAAACCTTACTTATAGGTTAATATTGACAGGACACGTCATAAATTCCTTGAGAACTAGTTTCTTTCTACAAACACCAAATTCTTCTCATAAAGCTAATATTTTTTATTATCTATTTAGTTTAATTACAGTCCGTAATGACATATTTTCATTATTTATATAATTCAAAATAGCTTACATTATTTATTTTTAAATTTTTTACACATCACAAAAATGACATGATTGATTTATAATTCAAACTGCCGCTTTTTATCTCCCCTCTACATATGGGACATATGGAACACTAGCGCCCTCTTATTTTTGTAAGATTTTTGTTTACATGGAGTTTGGACTCCTTGTATAGTCTCCATGTTTATGACCATCCATTAAAGGGATTTGGGTTTTTTGATAGAATATAATACAAATTCCTTTGTTGATTGTTGTGACCTTTAGTTTCTTGTCGGCTGGAGTATCCACTTTCAGCAAGTAACGTCAAAACATGTCTAAGAAAAGTTATTTTAAGCAAGAATGACTGGACGAAAAACTGTGTCCAGAATGGTCTTCAATAAAAGCTGCAGTTTTAGGAGATAAAACTAGTTTTCTATGCAAAATATGCAATAAGAAAGTTACTTCGTCAAATATGGGAAGACAGGCTAAACTATCCCATATGAAATCTGAGGGGCATAAAAAGAATATTAAGATTCGAGAACAAAATTGTGGAATCTCAAATTTCTTCAGTGTTAAATTAGACCTGAATAATAGCAGCGATGAAGTGTTACCAAGTAGAAGTACTGACACCTAAAACTACATATATGGGTTTTACAAGTTTTTTCTCAAAAAACGCAAATGTTTGCAAAGCAGAAATCTATTGAGTGCTCCATTTGGTAGAGACACATGGTTCACTAAATAGCGTCAATAAAAGTATTCTTCTATATAAATTAATGTTTCCTGATTCTGATATTGCCCAAAATATGTCTCTGGGATCTACGAAAGCGTCCTATTTGTGCTGTTTTGGATTAAATGAGTATTTTAAAGAAATACTAGACCATACTTTAAAGAACATGGAACATTACGTTATATGCTTTGATGAGGCCTTAAATAAAGTGTCTCAGAAAGGACAAATGGACTTAGCAGTACGTTATTATAATGATTGCACTGATTTTGTCCAGGCCCGATACTTAACTTCTGTATTTATAAATGGCAGGCCTACATCCTAAAAGTTGAAAAAAACTGTCTGTCTAGGGATTTTCAGATTGGCTTCTTTAATTTTCACGAAACTTTTTCTTTCATAAATTAAATTAAAGTATCGAGGTATTTAAAATGTATTTAAAAAGTGATGATATTTGTATAATTTATAGTATTTTGAAATTTTTATAATGTATCACAAATATAAAATTAAAATTGAAACTGCTGTAGTTATCAAAAATTACACAGGCCAACAAGGAAAAAATTCCAGAAATCAGACACTACGTTTCCGAAGGCATTTGGCTCGCTGAATCAGAATCTGGCCTCAGAATTGATCCATCACCCTAGGTTTCCGAGATATTCTAACCTAAAAGTGCAAAAAACTCGTGCTTTTGCTATATTCAAGGTTATGTAACTTGGCGAAAAAATTTTTTTTCTCAAAACTGAAAACATCANTTTGTAATTTTAGGAGGGGCGTAACTTTTCAGGGAAGGGTTTTTTCAAAAAATTTTATACCAAAAACCCCTATTAATTTTCATCGGAGAATCGCCCCTTGAATTTTTTCGGTGTTATTTAGATACACCCTGTATAATGGAAAAATGATATTCTACTGTAGATGCAGGGGCCACTAGCACAAGTTCAATTTCGACTTCCTAAGCCCCTAAAAGAGTTTCTCTCATTATGGAATGTAACTACCTGATCGAATAGTTTGGTGGCGTCTATACCAGCGCCCTTCATGAGCTCCTGGATCCCCCCCGGGTGAAACGGCAGGTACGCCGTGACGTTGTACACCTTGCCGCGGATGGCCAGCCAAGCGTCGTACTCCTTGTTGTGCTGGGACAGCTCGTGCTTCGTTACCTGCAATATTCCGGATGCGTGAGGACGATGGAAATTTTTTCTGTTTCAGAAAACTGTACGTTTTTTATTACTCAACAACTTGAATTGATTTTGAGGGTGCATTTCGAGGAACTGTCTAATGGCTTTGCAAACCTCACAGGATAATGCAAAAAAGGCTATAGGTATACTATTTGAAAATCGATAGTACGTACATTTTTCGAGAAAATAATCATGTTCAAATAAAATCCTCGAAGTTCTTATTACGCCTTACAATTTTTCCACCCAAAAAGAAAATCCATATTCTTATTTTTTTAACTTACCGAAAGCTGGCCGGCTCTGGGTCCGACTCCGGTGAGGTCTCTCCCGGAGGACCCCAACCGGATCCAGTCCATAAGGGAATGTCCCGGTTGGAGAGAGCACTTGTTCCTTGGATTGCCTGAAACAAAATAAGCAATTATGAAAAGGAATTTTGAGATAGTTTTATTAAATAAGTGCAATAGAAAATAATTTTGTAAAAACATATAGAATTTGTATGGCCTTGCGACATGTTATTTTGAAGTTACTACAATTTTTCTAATTGAACGCATACAAAGCGCCGAATATTAAACAAATTTTGTATGTTTTTAAAAAATTTATGTTTTTTGCATGGTTTATTAAAAAATTCACAAAAGAGTTTAGCGTCCAAAAAAACATAAAAAGTAATATCAGTTTAGAACTACTTAATGGGAGACTATATAGACCGATCAAAATAACTCATTTAGAGGGAAGAAAAAAGAAAATTGTTACCTGGACTTTTATAAGTGGAAATGGTAAAGGGGCTTATAATAAACGAAAAAATAAAAATAAATACGTGGGATTTATGGCGAAAGTTGATGTCAAACAAATAAGTATCCAATACAAATGTTGTAGATCATGCAAAAATCTACAACTTTTGTAGAAGTCATTTTTTGACATAACTTCAAAATTTCCGAGAAATATGCGAAAAACAATTTTTTTTCTGACTTTTTTGTTTTTCATTTCTCATTTCCGCAAAAATATTTGACGAAACTTGGTGAAAGTATACCTTTCTCTGTCTTAAATAACCTCAAATTTTTTTAGATAAAAAAATCAAGAAGTTTCTGAGATATTGATTTTTTTGGCCTGAAACACTTTTTTTCCAAAGAAAAATTCTACTTAAAAAAATTATCGTAGTTCTGCCGGTAATCATTTTTTTTCGTTTTGACAATCATATACCTTTTGGTGAAATAAAAAAATTTGTAGTCACAGTTCAAAAACATGCTCGAAAATGCAAAAAAGTAAAAAAATTACTTGCAGCAATGAATTTTTCAGTAATTGTTGATAATTTGTTTAAATTTAAAAAAAAAATCAAAAACTGATTACACCATTCAATTGTACGGAAAAAAACAAAAAAACTGTCTCATTGTTTGACCCAAAACTATTTTTATACAGTACATATTGCTATAAACAAAAGTCGAATAGTGAATAAATAAAACGAATAATAATTTTTTTTTCCGTAGGATCGATACTCGTACTTAGCTTTTTTAAAGTTTGATGAATTCACAGATATACAGTGTGTCCAAGATAAGGATGGGATAGCATTAGGATTTAGGAAACGGTAAAAGATACGGGGTGGCTCAGATTAGAAAAAAGTTGTGTTTTTTTATACCTAACAATATGCTGTTTAGAAAGTTTTAAAATTCGGAGTAGTTCCGGTAATATCTGGAAAAACCCGAAATTTTGCTAAATTGTTTAATTTTTTTCTGGCTTTATTTGAAAACCAAAATATGTTACATATTTACAATGCCACTTTTTTCGCTCTATGCAATGGCGTCAACATCTTTGCAATCCGACGTTTCGTCTTCGAGGGTCCATCATCGGATTAATTGTTTTAAATACGTCGCTGCTATTTTTATGACAAAATCTAGTCATTTTTAATTCTGAATTAGAGGATATTACTATTGTAATCGCTTAAAAAGTTATTAGCTTCTTTTAGCTATAATTTAAATTTTTTCCTGAGTATGGGTCTGAACGCTTTCAAAACATCTATTGGATAAAGTCATAACAGTATAAAAGTCAATACCGCACAAAATATCCAACAATTGTTTACTACTGCTAGCAATACTAATTAGAAATAAAATATTTCCTAAATTCGTATTATTTTTTTATTAGGTACAAATTTTAAATTATGGATTAAAACAATTGTTGAATATTTTGCGCTGTATTGACTTTTATTCTCTCTTCTCTCTCTCTCTCTTCCAATAGATACAGGTATTTTGAAAGCTTTCAGAGCCGTACTCAGGAAAAATGTTTAATGATAGATAAACATTTTTTTAAGCGATTACAATAGTAATATCATCTACTACAGAATTAAAAATGACTAGATTTTGTCATAAAAATAGCAGCGATATATTTAAAAAAATTAATCTGATAATGGCCCGTCGAAGACGAAACGTCGGATTGCAAAAATGTTGACGCCATTGGATAGAGCGAAAAAGTGCAATTTATTTAAAATTCGTTTTCAAATAAAGCCAGAAAAAAATTAAAACGATTTTGCAAAATTTCGGGTTTTCGGATTTCGCGTCAACAGTAGACTTTGCAGTTAATACTTTGTATTACTGAAATCTCAAAACATCATGAGATAATTTATCATTTATGCATTTGTAATTCGACTTAGATGTTTAAAGTAATACTGTATAAAAATAAAGTTTTGGGTCAAACAATGAAACACATTTTTTTATTTTTTTTCCGTAGAATTGAATGGTGTAATCAGTTTCGGAATGTTTTTTAATTTAAACAAATTATCAACAATAACTGTAAAATTCATTGTTGTAAGTCATTTTTTATTTTTTTGCATTTTTGAGCATGTTTTCGAAATGTTATTACAGATTTTTTTATTTCACCAAAAAGTATATGTCAAAACGAAGAAAATGATTACCGGCAGAACTCTGTACGATGATTTTTTTAAGTAAAATTTTTCTTTGAAAAAGTGTTTCAGGCCGAAAAAAATGAATATCTCAGAAACTTCTTGATTTTTTTTATCTAAAAAAATTTGGGGTTATTTAAGACAGAGAAAGGTATACTTACACCAAGTTTCGTCAAAATTAAATTATTTTTGCGGAAATGCGAAATAAGAAACGAAAAATCAGAAAAAAATCTGTTTTTCGTATTTTTCTCGGAAATTTTGAGGTTATGTTAAAAAGTGACCTCTACAAAAGTTGTAGATTTTTGCGTGGTCTACAACTTTTGTAGTGGATACTTTTTTGTTTGACCTCGACTTTCGCCAGAAATCCCAATGATACAATTTTTTATAACATTTCAACCCCCCCCCCCCAAATCAACCCTCCGCCGCCCCTGCTCTCGCATTTATTTTATTTAGGTTTATTATAAGCCCTTTTACCATTTCCACTTATAAAAGTCCAGGTAACAATTTTTTTTCACCAAGTGTAATTTGGTTGGACTAATAGCTGTATTGCAAACTATTAAAGATATATGGTGTTTCTAACTTCAAAAAGATTGTACAGCATTTTGTTGGGAATTATCTATTTCCTGTATTCTTATGCAAAAAACAGAAATGTGAATTTTCTTTAAACCATTTGATTTTTCGATATTGTACGTAATGGTTTTTGTACGACAAAATTTGCACCTGTCATGTAGAAAAGCGAGGAAACAACTCGTTAATAAGGATTTAGCAATGAGCACAATCATACACAAACTGTAGGAAAGGAAGAATATTTGTATCTCCTCGAAGGATAATCGTGGTAATCAATTGACACGAAACAAATCCAATTCCACGGCTCCGTCGCTTGGGGGTGCCATTAATAAAAAAAAGAAGTCATTTATTACCAGGCGAAGCAGGCTTTGTCTAGCGTGTCCCTAATGATGCGCTTCTAAATGAAAAACGTGATATTGCCGTCGACACCCGGCTTCTACTACAATTAAATCCGTGTTTCCCGCCACCAGTTTTCGCATTTTTCAAAGGTGCGATGCTTTACGTCACGTGAGACTTAAGGGGACAGCTTGTTGCAGTATTAAAATGACAGGGGTGAAATTCACCAACCAATAGATGGCACTGTATAAATTTGAAAGATGTCAGAGTGGTCGAGAATTTGTAGATACTGTTTGTTCGGTTGGAAGTGTGCTTTATGATTTATTACGGTGAAATTTATTTTATTTTATCATTAAAAAAAAAGCATGCGCTCGCATAGATAAATACGGATGTTTCATTGGTAATTTTCTACAGAGTTTTTGGTCTGGAGGAAAATTAATGGAAGGAGATAAATTCAATGAGAGAAGCACTCAAGTACAGCACATATTTTTCATGATTTCCTACAATTTTCTTGTGTTTTGTACTTTTTACATAAGTTAAAACAACGCTATTGTACTAAACACTAATTACAATACAAATACAATTGCAAGGGTAGCTTCTTTGAGTCAAAATAGATGGATTTATATAAAGTTGTCTTCATGTCATTTTGGTTATACAAAAAGTTAAAGATCTTCAAGCCATTGCTACTTACTTTATTTTTTAAGATAACTCCATCATTTCTTTGAGTAGCCAATGTAGAGATCGCAGAATACCTGAAACAGTCTGTAGTTTTTGTGATTCAGGAAACCTCACTTTTTTAATTGCAAAAAAGGTATTATATAGGTACTTGTTACATGTAACAAGATGTATTGTCCCAGAAAATATAACTTTCAGTTTTGTGTCGTTGTTGTCAATTAATGAATAGCGTTTTTGATGGAACACTGCTTTAATTAAACGATCTTTTTAGATACTATATTTGTAGATAGAATCCATCTAAAAATTTTAGATAGTTGAATGTGTTTTTTTTTAGAAATGTCTGATCAGAAAAATGCATTTTTTTTATTGGCTCATTAAAACCCAATAGTGCTGTACCTCGTTGGAAAGGTATCTTCATGCTTTATCTCGTGGTGAATGCGTAATGTCATTTACCTAAATATGGAAACCTATAGATGGCGTTATTTCAAAATAATGCCGTTTTATGGATTTTATTAAAAAATTTTGAATGCAATGTTATAGTTTTTTTATATAAATGAATTCAGCACAAAAAATTGATTGATTGATTGATTGATTGAATATAGCACAAGTTTGAAATTTCTAACGAGTGTCGTTTAAATGGTATGGCCTATTTAGTTTAGGTTGTTTCACGTTTTCTTAAAAAGGTGAAGTAGCAGGATAAAACTTTTTATAGGTTAGTTTGAAGTTTCGATATCTTTTTTTGTTATCAAATTATTCGCACATTTTTTGAAATAATACCTACTTCCGAATACTCTTTAACTAAAGTATGTTTAACACTTTTGTACAATACATACAATTTGTAGGAATTTATAAGAATATTTTGAAGGACAAAAAAAATATCTACTATTTTAATCGGTTATAAGAACTTGGAACTTTGCCGGAGCAGTTAAATATCCCTTGTCGGACATTTTGCGCATTTTGTTATCGGGCAAGGAAACGCCGCTGCAAATCTCAGTCCAACCCATTAACTCCTTAATAACGGGTTCATTATCAGATTGTTCGCACCCTCTTCGCTCTCTAGGACAACGAGACGTCTTAATTAACTAAGATGTGATCAATATTCACAAATAATAGCGCCATAATTTATTGTCCTGTCGAGGACCATTATTATAGATGTTAACGATACAACTTTGACTATGGGAGTTGGATCGGCCAGGACGAGACGGCGAGTCGAATTGAGTTCTGTCAAATGTACCGGCGGCGGCGCCGGCGTCATTATTAGCACATAGCGAAAATCATTGCCGCATTATCGCTAAAAAGGACAACCGATTCTTCATTGGATACAGAAATGACAAGTGTACTCGACAACCAGTTGGTATTAACATTACAGATGTGAAAATACTTGCGAATACAAGAGCTGATTAGTTGACGGTTAATAGACATGGCGGCTGACGACGGCAGCTGAAAGTTATGTAGAAAATTACAATGAAAACAAGAAGGAAACGGCATCAATTAACCAATCCAACTCCAAACCAAATGGTCGGTAAACCTTGCATGGTTCGAATTTAAGCCGAATCCAATCCCGATCCTGGACAGGCCGTATGTATGAACCTACTGTGATGAAGCCTCAGCCAACATCGAACTATGTGGACCGTATGTAGAAGCCTTGTTTATGTATAAGTAAGTAAGTAGGTACATAAACAAGGGTACACGAGATATTTACAGTCTGTAGAGGAGAGTAGCCCCCGGTGTATCTTTGTATATATCTTAGGAGTAGAATGGCCGAATATGTGGTAACGCAGCAAAGAGCAGTAAATACTTCACAATGAGCGGCGTGGAAATTTGCTTTTCAATAAAATTCTCGGCCTTTCCTTTAAATTATGAGATTTGACAACAATGCATACCGCATTCCCCAAGTGTATAAGCGTTGCAACTAACGGGTTCAGTTACTTGAGGGCACATTAGCTAGTCCAGCAGCGAGGTATGAAAATTCTGTCACATTTTAATGGTACATCATCCCTTATCAACCCTTTAAAATGCTTCAATTGAACTCTGCTTACTGTCGATTAATGCTCTTGGTACAGTCACCCCGTGTACCAAATTTGGTTTTTCTAAGTTTAAGTATAACTGAGACATTGATTTTTTTTGAAATTTGAAACCCTATAACTTCTCAGGAGTGTAGCTTAGTATGAAGGTAAGTTGCGTTAAATCACCATAATGTGGGTTCCCTTATATGCCCCTGCTCTGTGTCGGTTCTTATGCGAAACATCCTGTATATATGACTTAAATAGAAGAATTATTATAATAATTATTTTATTAGATTGAATATCCCCCATTCAAAGTAACACGCTGTATATTTTGACACTGGGTTAGATTTATTACGTTTTTACGTTGGCTGACACGAGTTGTGTGACTTATTAAACACGCTGTTCCGTAAATCATTCCTGCAACAGGACTGCGACAATCTGTCTCGTAGGGGTCCCTAAACGTACATAATCGAACAATAGCGTGCAAAAATACAGTACCAGCGCGTCCTGCTGTTCACAGGGGACATATTCCCGCTTATTCAAACCTGCAATTCGAATCATAATTAGTACTGGACATTCACACCTATTCAGGCAGAATGGTTTCAGTCGTCGTGAGAATTAATCGGGTACATATAATATACACTATAGTGTCAATAGTGCGCAAAGATGGCGTGAAAATTGAACATCGAGAATAAATAAATAAAATATATTTCTGAATTCATCAACAAAATACAAACAGAGCCCACCTAATGTTTACCGAGCCTTAAACGAAAAGGGCAAATCTCCAGAATGTCTCCCTTCGAAACATATAATTAAATGTTAATAAACACTGCGTTTGATTCAGAATCTTTGACGTGAAATATAGGGAAAACTCAAAGGAAAATATAGTGGATGTTTGTCTTTATACTCCTTTTAGCAAGCCTTTCTTTAAAATATATTCGAGGTTTCCTCGTGGAATTTCAGTTCAAACGTGAATTCACAATGAAACTGTAAAGTTCCTGCAAGACATGCTATAATTGCTATAAAATTATTTTCGACCTCAGTAAAATTTGTACTTGAAACAGATGAAAAATGTTGGTATAAAGTGCCAAAGAATTACCCAAATCACATAATTTTAATATGTCCTATTGAAAGTACAAATATAGTGAAAACATTATAACGATAATAATGAAATTATCAATTATATTGATGGTATTTTAATAAAAAATAGTTCAAGTTTCAATAAAGACAAATATCTTAAATAATTTATATCATAATATTTATTGTACCATTCTATAGAATACTATTTTACAAATTCTGCTGCTGACTCGACGTGGAAGACATCTTCAGTGGTCAAAGAGTCAGGTGAGAAGGGTTGAAATGTCTTGAAAATTGATATTTACAAGTATTAGTATTTATACTATATTTTTTTAATTACTTTACATTTTCAATGCTCGTCTAAAAAGTTACACATTCATTCATAAATATAATGTGAACTCATCCTTGATTTTTTTCAAAACATGAAATGTTATCGTTTATTTGTGAGATACAAGAAAACCATTAAAGATTGTATTAAATGGATACAAGCTTGGCAATCGCCGTTTCTGGGTAATTTAAGACGATATTATTCGATGTCGGACATTCAAAAGGGGGTGTAAAAGAGGCAGATAACACTGCCGAATATAAACGACCGCGGTGATTGATTTAGCCACCCGGAGCCTATAACAGCATGGATGGCGCCCACGAAAAAAAAAATCACTAAATATGCATCATTATGCAGAACACGAATAAAATATTTAACTATTTATAATGGAATATCGACGGGATAATCAATCACGGCCGGCTAAGGGAGACGGCACCGAAAAAATGTATCAGCACGTAGCAGGGCTATCGGGTGGTTAAAAAACTGTCAGCCTGTTAAATGATAACAGGAATAAGGCCCCAAAAGAAATTGGCTGGAAATTGGAGTTAATATATGACGTTTTATTAGAAATTATCCTTCAAAATTATTATTTCGAAACACGTATTGGTCTGTAAAGGAAAAAATGCGCAATATGTACCGAACTGCTCACATTATCTTGTACTTTAGGAAAGACACGAGCAAACTTTTCCAGGAATAGTGTTGTCAACCGTAAAGGAACATATTTAGCATTATTTTTTTTCAAATTCATATTTAGAAAATACATCGGAAAATACACATCGTAGGTAGTTAGTTAATTAGTATAAAATTAGTTTTTTTTCAACTATTTCTCTCTCAAAATAATTAATGAAAACGGAGACAAAAACCAAACAAATTTGAACTAAGAAACCTAACAAAAAGAAGCGTTGTCACAAATTTTAATCACAAAAACGCCGGCGATTGATCAGTCATTCTGGATCTCTCGGTGTGTTGAAAATAAAATTTAACAAGAAAATTTTACACCTGTCATTTTAAGCCAATCACATATTGTAATTTCGACAGTTGCCCATGGCAACCTTCAAATTCGGAAATTTTTTTCCTCCTGCCAAGCTAGGCAAACAAAATTAATAAATGGAATTTTTTTTTGAGGCTATCACATGGTTAAAAAATAAGTACCTATCTAGAATTTTGCTATGTAACGTTTTTATTTATTTTAAAATAATAAATAGATACAAATACATAATTATTTACCAAATATTTCTTCCCAGATTTCTTCTATTAACGCTAAATGTTTTCGAAATTCTGGCTGGAACTCTTCTCTTCGCAGCGGAGAATAACGAGGAGCGTAATTATTACCTTTATCTTTCATTTCCATCAGATGTCTGTGTTTCATAAAATATATGTAATAATTTGATTAAATTTTTTTCTGCTGAGCCCTGATTTTACGTAAAAAAGATGGGATATCTTCCTCCAAAATCTTTTGAATATCTGCGAAAAGGTTTTCTTGATGCGGACTGATTCCAGTTTTTTTCAGTAAATATGGCAAATACTTTAAATTTTTATGAGACATTAGAATGTCCCCTATTTTGGCGCAAGAATTACATATACTATAAGGTTTTAAATTAGTTTTTTGGTTGTTCACTGCCATGATTTACTTGTAAACGATTAGAAGCTAGAGAAAATGACTGTCAACGTGACTTATAGCGAAGACGATTTTGACATTACAAGCATAAGCCTACTTGATTGCAGTTATGATTTTTTAAGAATCATTGATATATTGCCATAGACATAGGTTTTCCACAAAAACTTACTTTCCTTATATTTTAGTAATACTAAGTGAATTGTACTGCAAACATAAATATCTGAATTCAAAAATTAAATGCCTTTTTTATTACTAAAGTGAATGTAATGTGCTGTTTTTTATGTTTAATAAGGATCATTAATAAACTGTCATAGAGATCGCATTTCTACAAAAACTTACTTTCCTTCTATTTTAGTAATACTAAGTGAATTGTGTTGCAAAGATAAATATTTAAGTTCAAAAATTAAATGCTTTTTTTATAACTAAAGTGAAAGGAATGTGTATTTTTATGTTTTAATAAGAATCCCTACTAATATTATAAATGTGAAATTAAGTTTGTTTGTTACGCTTTCACGCGAAAACTACTTAACCGATCATCATGAAACTTTGTACACATATTCTTGGAAGTATTAGAAGTAACATAGGATACTGTTTATTAAAAAAATATTTTTTACGAAAGATTTTCTATATTTATTTATCCCTACTAATATTATAAATGTGAATGTAAGTTTGTTTGTTACGCTTTCACGCGAAAACTACTTAACCGATCATCATGAAACTTTGTACACATATTCTTGGAGGTATTAGAAGTAACATAGGATACTTTTTAATAAAAATAGTTATTTATGTATCTAGGGAATTATAAGGGCCTTAATTACCGATGGCAAAGTTTGCGTCCCGAGGGCGTCCCGCCCGAGGGACTGCAATTGCCTGAGGTTATTAAGGCTCATTAATTCCCGTGGTACATAGATAATTTTATTTCTGACCGATTTCAATAAAATATTGTTTATTTTTAAAACGGAAAAAATGTACCAATTTATTACCTTCCCAGTATATTTGAATCAGGTACCATTGATTATAAGAGTTTTGTTGTTGCTAGGTTGTTGCTATGTTACGTGTTTATAAACAGAATTGTTACTTGCTTATAAACAGTACTTTGTTATCAAGCTGTGTTTGCGTTAAAAACGTGTTTTCTACCCCAAATATAATGGAGCAGATTTTGAAAAAAGCTGAAAAAGCAAGAGAATCATTAATTCCATCGAAAAGTGAAGCCGTATACCAAAAAGAATACAAGATATATCTGGAGTGGCTGACACGGAATAATGTTATGCCAAAAGATGCCACTGAAACTGTATTACTGGCATATTTTCAAGAATTGGTAAGGAATATTCTATGTTTTTCGGTAGATTTGGTAGTAATTTTGTTTATTCGTTGCAGTCAGAAACGTATAGTCCGAATTCTTTATGGACTAAATGGTCAATGCTAAAATCGAAGGTGAATATACATGAGAAACGAGATATCGCCAAGTTCAATGAACTAGAGGCTTTTTTGAAACGGAAGAGTAAGAGTTATAAGCCGAAAAAGTCTGCTGTTTTATCTCCTAATGATGTTATCAGATTTCTAAAGAACGCTCCTAATGAAATTCATTTATTGCATAAGGTAATTTTTTTCTTATTTTCCTTTTTGTGTGTATTTATTTCCTTTTTTTGTTTTAGGTTGTTTTGATTATGGGTTATTTTGGAGGATGCAGAAGTCAGGAACTTTTGAATATGAA